>NC_090324.1:47521419-47598930 GCF_040869045.1 Eurosta solidaginis
GCTTACATAGTTCTTCAAACAAGCTATTTTTGTAGTAAGTGGATACTCAACCGGAAGCGGCTTCGGCTGCGAAAGTCATACCAAGACTTTAAAGTGGTACCACGGGGAAGAGATAGCCCGCGGAGCTCGCTCCGTTTCTTTTCATTGCGGTAGGCCCCTTTGTGAGCATCGTGGGGGCTGTGGTTGATATCCGAATGCGGTAAGAGTTGGTCAGCTCGAATGTGGATTTGCATTGCAAGCGGGCGCCATGACCCATAGAATGGAAGATGTGTTAGATAGGCATCCAACCCCACCAAGCTGATGATGTGTCCACTCACATTATCGATTGGTACCAAGGTAAGCGAGCCTTGAGGGCTGTTCAAACCTGCTTTGACCCGTGTACTTGGTGCATACGTGAGGTTAGGTCTTCAAAGACAGGTACTCATGATAAACCTACACTCGCTGTCCCTATCTACTCACTCTGAGTTTGGATTTAGTTGCGAACGGTTTTGCTTTGAAGTTGCGGACAGTGTTTGTGATAATTTCGTTGAGTGCTTTTAGTAAGTTTTTGTAGCATATACAAAAGGGCGGCAAAAACTTTTGTTGGTGCAAAGTGATTAGACATTTGGAGCCCCAATTTAGCGGTCAGCCGAAGGTCAGTATCCGGCGGAGCCCTAATTTTGTACGCGTGGTTTGGTTGCTACCAATTTTCGCCCTAACCGCAAAGTGCCTGTACGTGGAGGTAAACTTGTGTGTGCGCGCATCTATCAGCTGTGAGTGAGTACCCAGTAGAAAACTTGTGTGTGACTACACACTGTTCCGCTTGGAAACAGTGTTGGACTACTTTCTCAGTGAGCAATTGTGGACTTCGTGCGTGAGGGGGCATAAACCCGTACTCGAATTAGTGGCAGTATCAGCTGTTGCGTTTATAGTCTGCCCGTTCAGCTCGGCGTAGCTTTCGTGCCGCTCGACTCGTCCCCGATAAGGGGAACAGTTTTCCGTCCGTCGGGGCGGTGGTAGTGACCACGTCAGTACTTTACTTATAAACAGCGTACGAGCTACGTCACCGCCCTTTTGCTGTAGCTGACGGGTTGGGCTGCTACTGCTGCTGACCACTTTTTCTGAGTGGTTATAGCCCTCTAACTTAGAGCAGCCTACATTTGCCCTGTGGGCATCGGTTTTCTCCTGGTGTATATTTCCACAGCCGTGTCGTATAAGTGTGACCAAGTTTGCCGCTGACGTCAGGCATTTTTGCGGGAAAGGTTATCTTCCGTCGAAGTTCGTTCGTCGACGGCCGGTGCTGACGGGTCGACCTCGGGTGAAGAAAAAGGATTGGGCGCAATTCCTTAAGGTGAACACTGGGAAGGCCACGGTTGTGTCATCCGTAGGAAAGAAAAAGACGGTAGGAGGTGGAAGAGGCGGTAGACTGGGTAAGTCGGGGATACCGGTGGCGTCGGGGATGGCGACCACCTGGAAAACGGTAGAGCAGGAAGGAAAGGGCGGAGTAAGTCCGCGAACTTGGAGGATGAGGAGAGTATTCTCCCGAAATCGCAGTCTGCCGGCATCCGAGGTATGTCCCCTTAGTTGGGACAAATCTGATGTTGCGTGGGGTGCCGGTTTCGCTGCTGAGCCCAAGGTGACTACTGTCGCTGGTTCCTAAACCGACGGTAAAGCAGCCGATGGCGTGCCAGAAACTGCTGATGATGGTCAGGACGAAATCGACGGTAGTGCAGCTGTGGGCAAGGATGCAAACGAGCCGGGCAAGACATTAGAGGGGGAGAGAGTTGGGGTAGTAATCGTGGAAGAATTTGGGAAGAAGAACGCTAGCCTATTGACAGCTGTAGTACCCCCGCTGCCACCGAGCCTTCCGGCGGTCAGTCCGCTGAAGGTAAGACTGCGAGTGGAGGATCCCCTGCAGCTAGCAGGAGCGCTGGTGCTCCTAGGGCTACCTCGCGGATGGATCCTGTGTTGTCGCCCTCAAGAAGATCACCGCTAGCTTTAGCAAGGTGGTCTTTGGAGACAGTGGTGCATACCTCAAGTCGGCGGAGAGGCTGATGGAGGTCTCCTCAGAGTATGAGGCCCTCCTAGTGAAGGCTATAACCGAGAATACCCGACTTCGCAGAAAAATTGAGGCGAGGGGTGCATCCCCACGCAGCGGTAGATCTGCCACCGCAGATCGTTCGGCGAACCCACCTCCGAGCACGACGTTTCCGGCTGCCAACATACCTGCAAGTGCTGTCCCAAAGTCGCTTCACACCTGGTCGGCGGTCGTCAAGGGTGGAAAACCCAGGCTATCCTCGACAGAGGTAGTTGACAAAATCAACAAGGAGGTTGGGCCAACACCTGGTGTACGTGTGCAACAAGTAAAGCAATTAAAGCAGGGGGGAGTGGGGTTAGCTATACGTCTACCCTCCAAGGAAGAAAGGGACAAGGTACTTGCCAATAAGAAGTTCTCAGAGGTGGGGTTAGAAGTCTGTGATAATTGGAAGCAAGGAGTCAGAGGATAGGTTAGGTTCAAGTGGCTGCCGTCCACATTGGAGCGGCACACGTAGGCCTTTATAGGCCCATTGTGAAACCACACGGATTTGTTCCTACTCTCCTAATCAAACCACTCCATTGAGTTTATGAGGCTAACTAAGCGTCGTGTATTTACCTCAGCTATATCAGTCAGATCTATGAGAAACATCTTGCCCATAAAACGTTGCCTTCTTCTACCGAGCGCTGGACATTCACAGTGTAGATGCCTATCAGTTTCGGGTCCTTCTTCGTTGCCGCAGCTTCTACAATAATCATTAAATGGAGCGCCAATCCTTTCCGCATGCGGTCCAATACAATCATGACCCGTAAGAAGACCTACAACCAAAGAAATATCCCTCTTATGGAAGGTGAGAAGCTCTCGCGTTCTCTTCTCATTCCATTCCGGCCATGTGAGTTTTGCCGTGTGGCATCTATAATGATGTTTCCACCTGGCTCCCGATTCCATCAGTAGACCCTTCTTTATCTTCAGCTTGCAGGTGTTGAGTGGCATGCCCAACCTCTTCCAGGACGGAGACAGTGGAAAGGATGTACACGGCCAGAAATACGCTACAGTGATCCGGAAGGCGAAACGATCTTTGTATCCCCAATCGTTCCGAATAGACAACCCCTCCGACCCTGTTATCCAGTTTAGATCCATCTGTGTAGATCTAAATGCTGTTAGTGGGCCAATCAGAGTCATTCGCCCACTGTTCCCTCTAAGGGATTAATATCTCGTATCCCTTGTTAAGGTTGGTGTGTGGTTTGCAGAAATCTGTCCATTCTGGTATGCAGAATCTGTCGAGAATTTCAGTATGTTTTCAGTGAGAACATGTGGTCAGTTTCCTCAGCCTGATAGCTGCACATGCTGCATATTTAATGCCTACTATATCTATGGGTAGTAGGTTCAGTATTACATTCATAGCCTCCGTTGGCGTTGTGCGGATGGCTCCGCTTATGTATAGTAGTGCAGGTCTTTGCACCGTTGGAAGAGCAAGAACCGTCGAGGATTTATTCAGGGCGGGCCTGCCGCCATCCCGTATAACAATATTGGCCTAACTATGGCCGTGTATATACAATGTACTATCATGGGGGCATACCCCATTTCCTTCCAATTGCCCATTTACATGTGCGCAGGGCAACCGTAGCCTTACGGACACGTTCCGTGGTGTTTTGTGTCCAGTTCAATTTATTATCAAGTGTGAGCCCTAGATAGTTGGCGGACTCACTTAACTTAAGCACTGTGTTTGCCAGCACTGGTGTTGAAAGTCGTGGTATCTTATACCTCCTCGTAAAGAGCACCAGCTCCGTTTTCTTTGGGTTCACACCCAGACCATTATCAACGGCCCATGCTTCGACCCTTTTTAATTCCACCTGCATCAAATCGCAGAGCGTTTGTGGAAACTTCCCACTTATCACCAAAGCAAGGTCGTCAGCATATGCTATAGCTTTACAGCCCTCCCCTCCTCCATGTCCCTTAGCTGACTCACCGGCAAGACCCACAGCAGAGGGGATAGGACTCCACCTTGGGGAGTTCCCCTACTGACGAACCTGCTCACCGATACCCCGGCAAGTTCTGTCTGTACTACCCTGCATAGCAGCAATAGGTGCACAAGACCCACCAGCTGAGAATCGATGTCCAGATCAGTCAGTACCTTAATGATTGAGTCATGTTTAATGTTATTGAACGCTCCTTCTATGTCTAAGAAAGCTGCCAGGCAGTATTCCTTGAAGGAGAACGATCTCTATATGCACGATGTAATTTCGTGCAATGCCGTTTCGGTTGATTTACCCTTCATATAGGCGTGTTGTGCTTCAGAGAGTTGGTCATTCACTGCCTCCCTGATATGTGTTTCCATCAGCCTCTCCATCACCTTTAGTTGAAACGAAGATAGACTGATGGGTCTGAAGTCTTTAGGCTTCGCGTGGCATTCCTTGCCTGCCTGGGGAATAAATACCACTTTAGGTATTTTCCATATACTTGGGATGTGGTTTAGTGCCACGACACCTCCTATTATAGCATATAGCTAGCTGGTGCTGCATTCTAATGACTGTTGCAGTTGTATAGGTGTAACTCCGTCCGGCCCTGGAGTTCTAATGGTTCAAAAGATTGGGTGGCCCAAGATATCTTCTCTCTTGTAATTATGTTGTCCAGTATAGGTTTTATTGTTGCTTGTGTCAAGTTTTGTGTATCCCCCGTTTCGTTCCTAGCTGCACCTGGAAAGTGTGTATCCATCAGTAGATACAGCGTTTCCTCCCCAGTTTCGGTCCACGAACCATCAGGCCTTTGCAAGCATCCTGGGGCCGTATTAGCCGATCTGGAAAGTACTTTCCTGAGTCTACTCCCTTCAGACACTGTTTCCATATTGCTACAGAAATCCCGCCAGGAGGATCTTTTGGCTTTCCTTAGCTCAAACTTATAATTTCTAAGATGTTCTTTATATACTTCCCAATGCTGCTCATCGCCAGAGGCTTTAGCTGCTTTGAAAGAGGTCCTACTTAACCTGCGAAGGTTTTCCATTTGTGAATTCTACCATGGTGGCTTGTTTTTACCCCTTTTAATTCTCTTGGGACAGACTTTATCTAGTGCCTTGCGGCATGACCCCGTGAAGTTATTTACCAGTCGGTCCAGTTCTGGTATGCTACCTGGTGTTTCGGGCACGCTCCCAAGTAGCAATATCTTAACTAGTTCTCTATTGTATTCTTGCCAATTTGTATTTTTAATATTTCTGATGGCAGCGCTCCGCTTTTTCACCAAGCCTAAGTCGAATTGGATGTAGCAATGGTCAGAGAATGAGTGGTCCTTAAGGACCCTCCAGTCTCTGACCAACTCTTGCGCATATTCTGAGACTAAGGTGGCATCGAGAACTTCTCTTCTTGATTTTGTAATAAAGGTTGGTTCAGTTCCCCTATTACTTATGGTTAGTCTAGAGTTTAGGATGAAATCAAAAGTAACTCACCCTTTCGTATTCGTCATTACTCCCTCAGGTGGAGTGGTGCACGTTTACATCTCCTCCAAGTATTAGAGCACCTGATGTAGCTTCCACCAGCTTCCTGACGGTCGATGTCGGCACCGTATTCTCACGGGCTCGATAAATTGATGATAGCCTGATTAGACCCATAATCAGGCTCAGGCTGATCGTTGTTGTGTCTTCATCACTAAATTGGGGAAGAAACAAAACATTAAGCTTGGTACGATCTTGGCTTTCCCGAGGTTCCACAACTTACCAGTGTGTAGCCGGTGGAATTCAGTCCGCAAATGTTTTTTCCTACCACCCATGGCTCCTGGATGAGGAAAATATCAGCTGCTCCTTTAGATGTCAGTCGGAGCAGAAGTGCAGCGGAAGCTGCTTTACTATGGTGCAGGTTTATCTGGAGGACCCGCACCAACATCGCACACTTTCTCTCCCTCCTTGAGCGTAGGGTTAGCCGCATCCTCCATCATCAGCTCCTCCTCCGTATAAAGCAGGTGTAACCCGCCTATCCCCATGGATGAGGTAGACGAGGCGTAGCCGTCCCGCGCAACCGGCTCTCCCCCATCTGCCTCCGAAACCCTTCCTCATCGCTACATTCTTCTTCTTCCGGCTCCAACTCGGCTGCCATGTTCCTAGAGGCGTTGACGTCATTACTGTAGACCCTTACAGTCACGGTGTCTAAACCATAATTTACTTCGCCACCAGTTTCCCTCAATAATGTAAGCGATTCTTCATTCAGTAAGAGGACAGCCTGACGTGTGGCACTGTCCCCCTTTTCCACGCTAACAACTCTGTGACGGATTTATTCCTGCTGAGGTATGCCCAGTCCGTCCAGGGTTCCTATATTTGGTGGGAGAACCTATTCCGATGAAAATAAATTGACAAAGGAGTTCTGAAAACGTTATAAAGTTTATTTAAAAAAATCAATGCGCTTAAGAGCTACTCCTATTCTTTGTCCCTGTCTAAATAAGAGTAGCTGAGGTAGAACCCCTCTGCTAGCTCTCCGTCAGTTGGAGTAGAAACCTCCTACTGAATATAAAATAATGCACGAAATGAAGTAGAAACCTTCAGGTCGTGTTGGTCAGTGGTAGAAGCCCACTGACTCGTATGCCTATCTCCTAGCTTCTGATCTTACAAGCTAATTTGCCGCCCTTATATACGATTTTGTACGCCGGTGGACAGTTATTTCCTAAAAACAATTCATTGTAATAATTCCTCTGTTATAGAATTATGTAGGACTGCACGCAGGCAGTCAGTAATTTTACAATAACAATTATAAAAGTTGGAAATGCAAAAATCGAATTCTAGTTTAACGCTACTTTCGCTGTATTCTATTGGTACATACATACGCTTACATGCTAACATGCGTTTTCCCTCTTTCCATTATCATACATATGGTGGTACATCGGTATATATACATATATGCATATTTTCGATCATGTATGACAATCCGCTATCCCGGCATTTCATATCCCAATTTTAGGGAGCCCTAATATACATAGCGAACAATGTGCCAAATCTCTTACGTACGCTTGTTGTATGCCTGCCGTGTTTTCCAGTCATTGCTTTACCTACCGAATTCGATCATTTGTGTTTATGCGTATGTTCGCTGTCACTTGGTTTTGATGGTGCGTTGGCCTCGTTTGATGCTTTCGGCTTCTGCTTAGCGCGTGCGTTGGTGTGTCGTATGCTTGTACGTAAGTATGTAGAGAAAAGTCCCAATTAGTAGCGGCGCTTAGTTTGGCGACTTTTACTGCTGATCTTTGTTTATCCAAATTATTATGTATGTTGTATTTGTGGCTGAGTGCATTGGATGCGCAAAGGGTTGGTTGACCGGCATAATTTTATGTTTTTGTGCGTTTCCATTTTCCGTCCAAATGTTTTAGTGTATGTTAGGGTGACCTATATTTTAAACTTATGTGGGCGAAAAATGTAAATATTGTACTTGCGTGCAAAAGTGCGCAAGTCTGGTTTATCCTTCAATTTAGTAAATAATAATTCAATATGCGACCGCATGTATTTGTTTTGACGTGTAATTCATAAAGGTATAATTCATGTCATAAAAATGTATAAATGTTAAATTCAGAGTTAAATTCAATTCTTGTATAACATGTATGTAAGAAAAAATGAAAATAGGTATATGTTGTGAGGGTACAAAACCCTCGGCCTACCGTCACCTACCGCAGCGAAGCTTGCGGTCACCGTGCCGGTGCGTGTGATCCGTACTCGGAAGCAGTGCTTGCCCACACTGCGTCGGAAGGATTGTCGGGTACGTCGCCCTGGTTGGTCCAGGTGCCTTTGTATTTCTTCTACGAGTTCCTGGGGTAGTGGGCCAATGCCGGATTGGTTGTCCCAGCATGTCGGTGGGTTGGTCTGGGCTTCGTTCAGCCAGCGCCTTATCTCCCTTGCGATACTGTCCGCGTCGTCGTGGTTTTCGTCAGCCTCGCTGGCCATTATGTTCAATGTGTCGCTATCCCTGTTTTCGGGGCTGCCGTCGACCCCGCTGGCCGTACGGCTAAATCCTTTGTTATCGTCCTCGGTGTTGTCATTGGGGCTGCCGTTGACCCCGTTGGCCTTACGGCTTAATATTTTCCTTTCGTCTTGGTTCGGTGCTTCGCCTATCGCCTCCGCGATCCTCACCTTGGTCGGGGGTTCCAACCTTGTGTTGGGGTCGTATATCCGCATTCGGAGGGTGACGTGCCGCTTGTACTCGACGAACCCCCGGCCCTGTACCTCCTCATCGTTCTGGCGTATCGAGAGCTCACCCTGCTGCTTTGGTGGTGGCTCGTTGACATCTGCGTCCTCGCTCTCTGAGGAGATGGGGATTGGTGTAGGGTCCCGAACGACGGCCCACTCCTCGGGTTCGGACCTATACTCTTCGGTACTGTCGTCGTTGCTTTCCTCCTCGTACGTGGCAGCCGGTGCCGTTCGCCGCAGCCGCATCCTCAATGGGGCCCACTCGCACCCTTCACTTTGTTCTTCGGAATACTTATGTGTGTTCATTATTATTCGCTTTAAGATACTTTCAGGTTTGGACTGACGCGGCCGGGCATATATATGTTTTCTTCTGACGCGCTAGACGGTACTTTTCCTGGCAGCGGGTATCACCCAATCCTTCTTACCAAATTAGTTATTGTAACTTTCATCAGGATGTTGCTATGTTGTTGCTCGGCGCTGCCCTTCCAGTTGGTGGTATGTAGGATGCCAGCCTGTATTTTAAATGAAAAACTGGTGGATTTTCCTTAGGGTGTTCCCACCGTATATGGTGGATTTTTTTTCTCTTCTTTTTTTTTTGCGTAAAAACGTGGTATGTAATGAAATTTCTTCGTGTATGATTTGATACTGTTGCGGTTGGGCTTGTACGTTACTACCGATTTGATTCGAGTTGCAGTAGAATCTCACGTAATAATCCGTTATTCCGGAGCTGTCTCTGGGTGTGTGTTCATTTAGGGCTGCTATAGCAAACTCGAGCGACATGTACCTTATTTTCTGGAAATGTTCGTGCCTGATTCTCCGTATTGTTTTACACTTGAGCGTCTTTATATACTATCAGTTGTTGGCTCGGTCTTTGGTCCTCTTAGTGTTGTCTCTCGGTCTCTTCGCTGACTCGTGTGAGCGTACCACAGATGGCTACCTCGCTGTTCTCTCTTTGTTGTTGTACCTCGGGGATATTGTTTGTTGTTCGATTGGACGATGTTGACGGGATTTGATCTTCACTAGCGTTCTTCTTGTTACCCTGTTCACTCCTTTGCTTTATGGATTCATTGTTGTCGGCGGCGTCTGTTGCGTGGTATACTTTCAGCTCACTTAAGTGGGCTGTCCTCCTCCTTCCTCTGAAAACTTTGTCTAGCTCTACGATCACTGGTGATACAAAGTTCGTTACCCGATGGGGTCCACTGTACCTGGGCGCTAGTTTGGCTGCAAAGTTATCCACCGCTTTTGACAGCTGATGCTCCTTTACCAGCACTAGGTCGCCTATAGCCGATCGCCATTGCCTTCTTCTTAAATTATAATGCTTTGCTTGCTCTGCTGATGCTCGCTCTTGCTTCCGTCGTACCATCTTGAATATCTCCCTCATCTTCATCGATTTCTCCGCTGGATTAGCTACTCTCTCACCTGAACCGAATGTGTGTTCGTCGTAAAGGCTATTGGGAATCCTTGGTTCTCTGCCTTGTACTACATATGCTGGACTGTACCCTGTCGTTTCGCATACGCTTGTGTTTAATGCGAGTGTTATCTCTGGTATCAGCTCGTCCCATGTTCTCTGCTCATTCCTTGAAAACTGTGCTATCATCCTCTTAATATTGCGGTTCGCTCTTTCTGTCGGATTCTCCTGCGGTGTGTATGGTGCTGTCAGCAGGTGTTTTACGCCAAGCTCCTCCAAATACTTCTTAAAACGTTTGCTTACGAACTGCGCTCCGTTGTCTGTGATTAATACCTTTGGAATGCCAAATCGTGCCAAAATTCTCTCTCTAAATCCTCTTACTACGCTTTCTGTTGTTGCCTTTCTAATTGCCATTATCTCCACCCATTTTGAAAATCTGTCAACGAAAACTAATGCCATTGTACTACCATGTTTTGAGCGTGGCATTGGACCAACAAAGTCTGCACACACTGTTGCCCATGGTTCTTCTGGAATTTTAGTTAACATCTTACGCGCGGCCTGTTGTTGACTAGGTTTGTATACCTGACATCCATGACATTGTTGTACGTACTTCCTTACGTCTCTGAACATTCCGGGCCAGTAATATCGTGTCGTCGCTCGTGCAATAGATTTTCGAACGCCCATGTGCCCTGCGCTTGGTGTGTCATGAATTTCCGCCATCACTCTGGGTCTCTTTGGGGTCGGTACACATAGCTTCCACGGTACTGCGTCTTCACCATTACCTTGACTCTCTATTCTCCTGTAGAGCTTTCCGTCCTCGATCACATAGTCTGGGTATTTCTCCGGAGTCTTTCTTACCTCTGTAATCTTCGCTTTTAGCCACTTGCACTCGTCTTTGCCTTGCTCTACTGTCAACGTAGTTAGTTGCTCGTCCACCGGCTGTCTCAAAAGTGCATCTGCCACCACGTTTAGCTTTCCTTTCCGGTACTGTACGTCGAATGAGTATTGTTGTAGTTCTAGTGCCCATCTAGCAATCCCTCCCGTCGGACTGTCTATTGCGTTTAACCATTTTAGAGCTAGGTGGTCTGTGATTGCCGTGAACGTGTATCCCTCTAGGTAGGGTCTCATCTTCCTTATCGCCCAAACTATTGCCAAACATTCTTTCTCTGTCGGGGAGTAATTTGTTTCTATCTTGTTAAGTCGGCGACTCGCATAAGCAATCACTCGTTCTTCGGTGTCTGATCCTTGGGTGAGCACTGCTCCGAGGCCAAAATCGCTTGCATCCATCTGTAGGCAAAACTTCTTCGAAAAATCTGGACAAGCTAGTACAGGTGCTTGGGTGAGAGCGGCTTTTAATGCTTCGAATGCCGACTGCTGCTCTTCCGACCACTTCCACTTCCTTCCTTTCTTTAGCATTGACGTCAACGGATGTGAAACTTGTGAAAAGTCTGAGACGAATCTCCTGTACCACGATACCACTCCTAGGAATCTTCGTAGTTCGCGTAAATTGTTTGGTGGTGTCAACTCTTTGATGGCTGCTATCTTGTCCGGGTCCGTGTGAATCCATTCCTCGCTAACGACATGACCTAGGTACTTTAAACTTTTCTTAAAAAACTCACATTTTTCCGGGTTTATCTTAAGGTTTGCTCTTCGCAGCAGTTGAAATACTTCCGCCAGGTGTCTTATGTGTTCTTCCAATGTTTTGCTCGTATTGATGATGTCATCTAGATATGCGAATGCGTAAGGTTCCAACTCTGGTCCTATAATGTGATCGAGTGCTCTCTGGAAAGTTGCTGGGGCTGAGTGCAGACCGGACGGCATTACTTTCCATTGATATAGCCCACGTCCGGGTACAGTGAATGCGGTGTATTGTTTGCTGTTTTCTTCCATGGGGATTTGCCAATATCCGTTTTTTAAATCGAGGCTGCTGATAAACCGAGCACTTCTCAATCTATCCAGGATGTGTTGGATACGGGGTAACGGGTATGCGTCTGGTACTGACCTTGCGTTTAGTTGGCGGTAATCTACGCATAATCTCCACTTACCATTTTTCTTCCTTCCCAAAATTATTGGTGCGCTGTGCGGACTTCTAGAAGGTTCGATGCAACCTTTCTCGATAAGCTCATCGATTTCCTTATTAATAACCTCTTGCATCTTGGGATTCTTCGGGTAATAATTTTGTTTTATGGGACGATCTTCTCTCATCACTATCTGGTGCGTGGCCACGTTGGATACACCTGACATCTCCTGGAACATCTGTAATTCTTTGTTGAGAAATATACTCACCGACTCGTCTGTGTTCGTAACTTTTAGGCTGTTTCCTTTGTGACTACTTTCATTTCTACTTTCGACCATTGTTGTACAAGTGACCGCATCCTCCTCCTGATTGTTTGTGTTCAAGGTTAGCGTTTGTTCTCCGCATCTCATCTCAATGTTCACCTTCGCTAGGTAATCCGTTCCAAGCACCACTTCGTCGACTAGTCCTGGTAGGATTAGCATTTCATTTCGCAGCACTTGGTTACTCATTCTCACTTCTACATCTACGGCTTCTATGATAGTCTTAGGTTTCCCATCTCCCAGTATCACTCGCGTTTCTATCGCCTTGAATATACCTGTCTTCAACCTTCTTGCCATTGTTCCACTTACAAAGCTTCGCGTCGCCCCTGTATCGATTGCTGCTACTACCTCTTCGCCATTCACCGTAATATTCGCCAAGATCCGGCCCTTTGTATGTCTTAACGTATTTAGTTTTCCCGAGGTTGCGTTTGGGGAGACCCCACTCCTCGGTGCCAATGAGGTCTCTGGCCGTTTCCCTGCGTTCGTCTACAACAATTTCGTGTGAGTGTGCCTACTTTTCCGCATGTCCAGCAGAATTCGATGCGAGCGCTACGGCAACCGTATGCGACATGGCCGCCTCCTCCGCATCGTCTGCACGCCGTGTTTGTATCGATGTATCTTGGTGCCGGGTCTGATTTCTGGAATGGTTGTTTCTCTGTCTGCTGTTCCCGCTCCTCTGCCTGTATATATTGGTAACGTTCTTCTGGGCGCCTTGGTACAAATGGTCTTGCCGTTGGTCGCATCGGATCTCTGTCAGGGGTAATATCTTCATAATCTTCTACCAAACTTACCAATTCTTCCAGGCTGCTGATCTCGCCTCTTTTAACATACAGCTGGATTTCTCTGCGGGAGTTCCTGTATATGCGGTTTAGCTTTTTGTCTTCGGTGTAGGCGGCATGTCGCATAAGCCCTTGTAGTGCTAGCACATAATCCTTGAACTTCTCTCCTCGTCTTTGCATGCGTGTCCGTATCTCGTCGTCCAACTGTTCAAAATATCTGGAGCTGAGGAAAAATTTTAGGAAGTCTTTCTTGAATGAGTCCCACTCTTTCCAACTCCGGTTGTTATTTCGGTACCAAACCAACGCTTTGTCCTTGAGTAGCTCCGGCAATGCTCTTGGTATAGAGTTGACGTTTATTTCGTATCCTTCTGCCAGTTCTTCAACGCGTTCTATGAACCCTAGAGGATTCTTACCCCCGTCGTATTTCAAACCCCATTTTCTTACCCTATCCATAGTGGTTGGGTATGTGCCTGGCTGTTGCATCGTATATCGTTGTTTTGACTTTATTTCCGTATGTCGCTGTTACCTTCCTTTGAATATCCCTGATGTAAAGCCTTGTTGATTTCCATGATCTTATTTAAGCCTGCTCGGTCGCCATATGTGATTTTATTTATAAGCCTGCTCGGGCGCCATATGTGACGGACTTATTCCTGCTGAGGTATGCCCAGTCCGTCCAGGGTTCCTATATTTGGTGGGAGAACCTATTCCGATGAAAATAAATTGACAAAGGAGTTCTAAAAACGTTATAAAGTTTATTTAAAAAAACTCAATGCCCTTAAGAGCTACTCCTATTCTTTGTCCCTGTTTAAATAAGAGTAGCTGAGGTAGAACCCCTCTGCTAGCTCTCCGTCAGTTGGAGTAGAAACCTCCTACTGAATATAAAATAATGCACGAAATGAAGTAGAAACCTTCAGGTCGTGTTGGTCAGTGGTAGAAGCTCACTGACTCGTATGCCTATCTCCTAGCTTCTGATCTTACAAGCTAATTTGCCGCCCTTATATACGATTTTGTACGCCGGTGGACAGTTATTTCCTAAAAACAATTCATTGTAATAATTCCTCAGTTATAGAATTATGTAGGACTGCACGCAGGCAGTCAGTAATTTTACAATAACAATTATAAAAGTTGGAAATGCAAAAATCGAATTCTAGTTTAACGCTACTTTCGCTGTATTCTATTGGTACATACATACGCTTACATGCTAACATGCGTTTTCACTCTTTCCATTATCATACATATGGTGGTACATCGGTATATATACATATATGCATATTTTCGATCATGTATGACAATCCGCTATCCCGGCATTTCATATCCCAATTTTAGGGAGCCCTAATATACATAGCGAACAATGTGCCAAATCTCGTACGTACGCTTGTTGTATGCCTGCCGTGTTTTCCAGTCATTGCTTTACCTATCGAATTCGATCATTTGTGTTTATGCGTATGTTCGCTGTCACTTGGTTTTGATGGTGCGTTGGCCTCGTTTGATGCTTTCGGCTTCTGCTTAGCGCGTGCGTTGGTGTGTCGTATGCTTGTACGTAAGTATGTAGAGAAAAGGCCCAATTAGTAGCGGCGCTTAGTTTGGCGACTTTTACTGCTGATCTTTGTTTATCCAAATTATTATGTATATTGTATTTGTGGCTGAGTGCATTGGATGCGCAAAGGGTTGGTTGACCGGCATAATTTTATGTTTTTGTGCGTTTCCATTTTCCTTCCAAATGTTTTAGTGTATGTTAGGGTGACCTATATTTGAAACTTATGTGGGCGAAAAATGTAAATATTGTGCTTGCGTGCAAAAGTGCGCAAGTCTGGTTTATCCTTCAATTTAGTAAATAATAATTCAATATGCGACCGCATGTATTTGTTTTGACGTGTAATTCATAAAGGTATAATTCATGTCATAAAAATGTATAAATGTTAAATTCAGGGTTAAATTCAATTCTTGTATAACATGTATGTAAGAAAAAATGAAAAAAAGGTATATGTTGTGAGGGTACAAGACCCTCGGTTTTGGGGTCCTCACAACTCTCCAGTTGGCGGCTGGCAGCGTCGGGTTGAGGACCCTTATCATACTGAGTATCCACTCTGGTTCAGCTGGTTTTGCCGGTACCACACCCTTGCTCGTGGCCGTGACGGTATGCCTTTGAAATCAACCACCCTGAGCTTCGCTCCAGGGTAGGCTTCACCTACAGACTCTACCGCCGTTTTGTATATGGCTGCGGACCTCTCGTCTCCGCATGCCACGACTTTTATACTACCCTGGAACCAACCCGCATCCTTGCATACCGGTGGCGGTCCAGGATTGCGCATAAGAACGTCCAGGGTGATATTTGACAGCTCGCTTTTCACCCATTTCCATTAGTCTTTTTTTATTGCGCCGTCTTCCTGATTGTCGTCAAGGACTGGTACCTAACTGCTTGTGTTGGGAGAGGAGGAGTGGCGGCTCGGCATGGTTGTAGCCCGGCTGAGGCTCATCGGCTTAGGGCGCGGTTCTTGCCACGTCTCTTTCCAACACTTACATAGCAAAAAGGGTTCATGCCTAGATGTGCGTGTTTGTGCAAAAAAAGGAAAAGAGATAGGGAAGCAAAAGCGGGAGAAATGACCAGACCTTGTCAAGTGTGGAGCCTTCCCACGCTTTCTGTTCACAAAAGAGTGAACAGCCTTGGACTCCACTATGGCTCCGTCATCCGAGTGGAGTCCCCTATTTCCTGACATCGTCTGTCACTAAGTCTTCAGTCCCTGTCCATCACTCCTACAACTATCTCAACTCACCTGCAACACTTGCCACAAAGGCAACACCTGCACCAACAAGGAAAGAAACTTTAGCCTGACATACCTGTGGTCATTGCTCTATAGACTCAACCCATATAAATAAATTTTCTGACGATTTCTCTAAAAATTTACAATAATTTCTTTATTCACAATTTTATTGTCTTAAATTACCAAAGAAAATCAAACATGGAACTATCAATAGGTACTATATTAAAACTTAAAATTCAATAAATTTAAATTTAAAGTGATTTTACTCAATTACCCAGTTTCAATTATCATCAAAATTTTATACAAAAAGTATTCAGGCTACACTAATACGAAATTTATTTTCTTTTCATTATTATTATTAATCTATTGATATATATTTTTCTTCAATAAAAAGTTTATTAAATTCGTCAATAAATTTCATGATAATTTAATTTATTTGATTTCAAAATCTCTATATGCCTTATTCTTCCAACAAAAGAAAAAAACCCCTAAAATTGGTACGCTCTAACGCCTATTCAGGTATTTTCCTTGCACTTGCTCTAAGACAAGCTTTCGCAAAAACCCTATTAACTTCTTAAAATATGTACATACGTGTGTACACGCATATCTATTGAAAACAAGAAAAATGTGTTTATAAGTATGTTAATTGTTGTTCAAACTCACCTCCCATTGTCAACCGGGTTTGGTACCAAATGCGGCGTATAGCTGAAAGTGGAGGATAAAAAAAAAACATACAAAGCTACAAAGCAAAATTAGTATACTTATTTGATCAGTTAGTAGGGCTTTGGCCGTGTGACCACGATCAAGGACAATATTTGCCTTGATTTCGAAATTAACAGCTTGGCGTGAGGAAACAAATTAAAAAGTAATAAAAACAAAACGCGTATTCGATTACGTGAACTTTGGTTTGGCCCTTGGCCTAAAAGTGCAAAAAAAAATTGAACGAAATGGTAAGTTTGTTACTACTGTCGGGCAGTAGTTACGCAACTTAAAAAAATGTAATTATTACAAAATTTTAAAGAACGAAATCAAAGTTGATTTTATCGAAGTTATGTGTTTTTACACATAACCCCAAGCATGAGTCAACTATAAAACAAAATGAAAAAGTATAAGAAAATTCCAAGGTGCAAAATATTACAAGTTTCTCCTTTCACACGAGTTGAGGAGAATTATTAAAAATTATAAGTTCAAAAAAAAATTCAAAAAAATCAAATTCAGTAAAAAAAAGACAAAAAATCGAAAATATGGATATGATGTGATTGCCTTCTAATAAGATTAGAAGGATTATTTCAAATTGAAATTCGAAAAAAATTTATAATGCCTAAAAAAAAATTCATTAATTCAAACAAAAATTCTCAATTTTTATTGGATTAAAAAAATGTGTGTGTTAAAAATAAGGTAAAAAAAATGTTTAAATCTAAATATTAAAAAAAATTTTTTTTTTCGAGGAAATAATATTACGAAAATTGTGGTGCTCCCTAATGGTGTGATTCGTTTTGGTTATTTTTAAGTGTTGTGAGAGCCGCTGATTGATTTTGGATGTGAAGATTACTGAGAGCCGCTGTGGTGGGTTCTCCGTGATGTGCTCTGTCTGTCTCCTTTTGGATGCTGATGGAAGGTTGCCGCTTTATTGCTACCCCCTTAAAAACGTTTTATGGGCTTTTCTCCGGGCTGGTGGATGACGTCCTCTACCCACTATCTTCTCCTTCTGCTTTAAACCTCCTGGGTAATTTTAGTCTTTCTTAAAATTCGTCCAAGTCGCGGGAAGTAAATGTAGACGAAGGTAATACATTCTTAGACTGTCTCTATGTTAGTCCTCCAGAGGCAATATGGCGACTTCATGAGCGCCAACTCTTTCACTGTTCACATTCATTTGTGCGGCTACCTGTTCATTTACAAGAAGAACATATGATTTACTTCCGAGCTGGTCGCGAATCTGAAACCAATATTAGCAAGGACTCCAAACTCATGGCGTTTTTCAAGCTTTGCAACGAAGAAGAGAACGCCCGTCAGTATTTATACCACGAAATTCCCGAACACTACGTATGGTCTAAAGGCAAATGGTGCATAAGGGCGAGAAACAGTAAGTGCATTGGTCGGATGTACACCGTAAATCTAATGGATTATGAAAGATATTTCCTTCGTCTTTTACTTCTCTATACCAAGGGACCAAAATCATACACGGAAATACGTACGGTCAATGATGTAGTATATGATAGTTTTCAAGCAGCTGCGGGAAAATTGCATTTAGTATGTAACAATGCTGAGTGGAAAGAATATTTGCAGGAAGCTGTAACTTACCAAATGCCAACTCAGTTGAGATGACTTTTTGCAATTATTTGCGTTTTCTGTTCACCAACCAGCATTTTGGAACTTTGGCATATATTTCGCGATGCATTATCAGAGGATTACCAAAAACAACACCAGCGCGAAGAGTCCTACAATCTTGCTTTACTAGATTTAGAAAACATTTTTAAAATGCATGGCAGAACGTGTCAACACTTTTGCTTACCTCAACCAACAATGAACAAGAACGTCAACATGGGCAAGAAGCTTTTATCAAACTGAATAAAGAGCAAACGTCAATAGTGGAAGAAGTCTTGAGTTCGGTTAGAAATGAATCTCCAAACTGCTATTTCATTGACGGAACAGGTGGTTCAGGAAAAATATTTATTTACACTACGCTATGTCACATCCTCCGAGAGGAAAATATAGTGATTTTACCAGTTGCATGGACAGGCATTGCTGCTAATCTGTTACCTGGGGGACGAACTTCACACGCTCTTTTTAAACTACCTGTGCCTATTTCAGATACTTCAGTGTTATCTATGCGGCCAAACTCAAAAGAAGCACAGCTTTTAAGGGAAACAGATTTATTTATTTGTAACGAAGTATCTATGGTACCTAAGGATGCAATAACCATTGTTGATAAGCTTTTGAAAGATACAAAAAATGCGAATTTGCTATTTGGAGGAAAAATATTTGTATTTGGAGGTGATTTTAGACAAGTTATTCCAGTTGTTAGACATGCCACCAGAACTTCAATTATTGAAAATTGCATTAAACGCTCACCGTTGTGGTCAAAGGTGAAAATTCATAGATTAGTTCAAAATATGCGAGCCAATAATGACCCTGAGTTTAAAAATTGGCTACTCAAACTGGGAAATGGTGACTTAAAAATCCAACATGAAATATCCGAAGATACTAACTATTAAAATTCCACGACAATACTACGCTGATTATTATAACCTAATTGCTAAGGTTTACGGCACAAATGAAATAAATGACAGTAACATATCTAAGTTTTACTCAAGAGCTATTTTATATCCAAAAAATGACGAATGCTCGTCTTTTAATGAGTATATAGTATCAAAATTATTGCCCGGGGATATTAAAGTTTATCTAAGTTGCGATACAGTCGAAAACAATGAAAGTTATAATGCTCAGTGTTATCCAACTGAGTTTCTTAATTCTCTAAATCCTTCCGGCTTACCTCCACATAAACAAATTTTGAAGAAATATACAATCGTTATGTTGATTCGTAATCTTAATGCCAAAGAAGGACTTATAAATGGTGCAAGAATGGTCGTCAGTCATTCAGGCGAGAACGCAAAACTGTCAAATTAATTGATTCGGGAAAAATAGCTATCATACCGCGAGTTAAACTAACTCCTTCAGATCCAACTATAGCCTTCCAGATGACTAGAAAACAGTTTCCTTTAAAAGACGCTTTCGCTATGACTATCAACAAAGCCCAAGGTTAAACATTCGATAAAGCCGGTTTATATTTACCTAGCCCAGTATTTTCACATGGACAGTTATATGTGGCATTTTCTAGAGTCGGGCGATTCGAAGATATCACTTTTTCAGCCCAAGCGACATTCAAGCAAAAAATTTAAAATGAATTTATTTTTACATCGAATATTGTATTTAAAGAAGTTTTGTAGACAAATGTTAAGTTAATAAATACATGTACATATCGAACATAGCTAAAAACATATACATATATCTATTACTTCTTATTGGTGGTTTTGTAGTCATTAGGTCATATTTATAAAAAAAAAAACTATTTTTTTTTATTTTTTATGATTTGTAGGCTAGTCTGATCTAATTTATGCTGGTGCAAATAAAACAATTAATTCACCTTACGCCCGACGCTTCGCTGAATATTTCAGCATCCTCAGGGGCAACACTATTTATTTCCAAATTAAATAAACAAACAAAAAATATTTTATGTTGAAAAGCACATACATATAAATTAACACAGTAGTTTTAAAGTAAACAAAATTTCTACACTTACAACAATATCGGACAATATTAAAATTTACTTATCAGTACCACCTTGTGTGGTAGTCTTGTCATAACTAATTTGTTTTTTGTTTAGACAAAGCATGTATGCTGCGGCAATATTATCGCTATCTTCCTTCTTGTTCATGGTCCTTTCTCTGTTTTGTAAAATGTGCAAGCTTTCCAAGGTATATCTCGTCATTTCTCATTTCTCCTTATCAATAATTGTCGTGTTGGTAAAATCTGCTGTATGGCCGTTGTTAATCATATGTTGTGATAGGGCTGTAGTGGGTTTTGGTTTTTTTATGTCTGCTTCGTGTTCGGCAATGC
Source organism: Eurosta solidaginis (assembly GCF_040869045.1). Taxonomy (NCBI): domain Eukaryota; kingdom Metazoa; phylum Arthropoda; class Insecta; order Diptera; family Tephritidae; genus Eurosta; species Eurosta solidaginis. The sequence continues at coordinate 47,541,488 of NC_090324.1, forward strand.
GAATACCTAGTGCGCGCTTTGTCGTCCCAATGTATGCTTTACGCATTGCTTGTTTTCTTTTCCCGTGCATTCAATTTTATATATGACGTTGTTTTGTTGTTGCTTGTCTATTGGAGATTTTGTTCTTGTGTATATTTTGGATAATGTATTGTTGGACCTGTAGGCTAGTGTGATGTTTTGTTGTTCGAGTATATTATGATCGATGCTTGCACTTAATTTCGGTATGTATGTCACACTGTAGTATTTCTTTTTATCTGTTGTTACTGTGTTAGAAGGTATGTTGTGTTGGTTGCTGTTTTTCATGGTTTCCTGGTTGATTAATTCGTGTATAAGGTGGTCGGGGTAGTTATTATTTTTCAATATTGCGTGTATCTTTTCTAAATTAGCGTCACTATTATTTTTATTCTGAAAAACAAAACAACAACATTGATCCAAAATGAAAGACTTCTACAAACATATGAAGTTCAAACACGGAGAAGATACATGCATTACATTAAAACACTACAGCAAACAAAAACATAAATTGGCAAAACAGACAGAACAGCTGAAATTTCTCCTGCGTTGCAAGCAGTACGGGCTCATACCTAACTATCGCACGAACTCAATGAAGAAGGTAACAATTAGCACAACATCGGAAAAAATTAGGAAACAAATGGAACATTGTAAACGTTTATTTCTAACAAATGCACTTAATATTGACATAACACAAACAAATATCAACATAAAAGTAACGAAAGATCTACTACGCAATGCACAACAACGGCTAAAAACAAATTTAAGTCCCTTAGAGTATGAGGCTTTCATAAGTAAACAGCACATACAATGTCACAAGACTGCAAAAGAAACAGCATCGACACACAATACGAAACTAGAGAGACTCAAACAAGATCAGATGAGAAAACTTGGAATAGGCAAGAACAACAACTGGTTCGTGAATAAAACCAAAGTAAGTTTTCCTGAGGAGGTAAGGTGGCTACTTTCGCTCGGAAAAAAGTTCGCTGTACCAACAACAAGCAAAAGTTTCTCGCCAATACGTATTATAGCGGAAATGGAACAAGTAATCATGGGCATAAAAGACCAAAAGGTTAAAGATATAGCGCGAATCAAGGTGAGCAATAGTATACTACTTTTCAAACGCAACATTAAACACAATTCGGCCGAAAAATTCATACTTGCGGCGTTTAATCAACCGAAAGCGTTCCTTAAAGCTCACACTAACATTGTTATAACAGATGCGGACAAGGGAAGTAAGACTGTAGCAATGTACAAATCTCAGTACACAGATAAAATGAACGAATTATTAGAGGATAAGAATACATATAAATCTATTAGAGCAGATCCAACTAGTACGCTACAAAGAAAAAACAACAAAATAGTAGAGGAACTTTACAAAACAAAACAAATAAATAAGAAAGAGAAAATGCAATTAACTTACACGGCCGCAGCAGCGCCGAGGCTATATGGGCTACCAAAAATCCATAAGCCACAGATACCTTTACGCCCTATTGCTTCATCAATTATGGTACCCTGTTATAACCTGTCAAAATTCGTTGGACAAATACTTAAACCTCTTATTTCAGAAGAATATAATGTGGAAAATGCGTTCATATTGAAAGACCGATTGAATAATATTAATGTGTGTGACGAAGATGTTTTAGTTTCCTTTGATGTTGTGTCCTTATTTACGAATATACCTACAATGTTAGCAACTAAAATTATAATGAGAAAATGGGAGCAAATACAAAATAAAACTGAGATTAATAAAGCCAAGTTCCAACAAATTCTAGATTTTTGTCTCAGAGAGAATAATTACTTTATGTGCAATAACAAAATATACACTCATACTTTTGGAATGCCAATGGGAAACCCACTTTCGCCTACAATCGCCGATATTATTATGGACGACCTTTTTGACTACACCATCTCGGAGCTTAAACAACAACACAATATTGATATAAAATTCTTGACCAAATATGTAGACGACGTTTTTGCAATAGCAAATCGTAATGACGTGAATAAAATTCTAGAGATTCTTAACAGTTACCACCACAAACTCCAGTTCACCATGGAAATGGAGGAGAACGCGAGCATCCCTTTCCTCGATGTTCGCATATACAGAGATAACAACAAAATCAAATTAAATTGGTACTCTAAGCCAACATCCTCTGGTCGCCTGATCAATTTCTTTTCGTCCCAACCGACCAAGTACAAAATTAATACAGCGAAGAATCTTATACACAAAATACTAACGCTAAGCCACCGAGATTTCCATGACGCTAATTTAGAAAAGATACACGCAATATTGAAAAATAATAACTACCCCGACCACCTTATACATGAATTAATCAACCAGGAAACCATGAAAAACAGCAACCAACACAACATACCTTCTAACACAGTAACAACAGATAAAAAGAAATACTACAGTGTGACATACATACCGAAATTAAGTGCAAGCATCGATCATAATATACTCGAACAACAAAACATCACACTAGCATACAGGTCCAACAATACATTATCCAAAATATACACAAGAACAAAATCTCCAATAGACAAGCAACAACAAAACAACGTCATATATAAAATTGAATGCATGGGAAAAGAAAACAAGCAATGCGATAAAGCATACATTGGGACGACAAAGCGCGCAATAGGTATTCGCATTGCCGAACACGAAGCAGACATAAAAAAACAAAAACCCACTACAGCCCTATCACAACATGTGATTAACAACGGTCATACAGCAGATTTTACCAACACGACAATTATTGATAAGGAGAAAAGAGAAATGACGAGATATACCTTGGAAAGCTTGCACATATTACAAAACAGAGAAAGGACAATGAACAAGAAGGAAGATAGCGATAATATTGCCGCAGCATACATGCTTTGTCTAAACAAAAAACAAATTAGTTATGACAAGACTACCACACAAGGTGGTACTGATAAGTAAATTTTAATATTGTCCGATATTGTTGTAAGTGTAGAAATTTTGTTTACTTTAAAACTACTGTGTTAATTTATATGTATGTGCTTTTCAACATAAAATATTTTTTGTTTGTTTATTTAATTTGGAAATAAATAGTGTTGCCCCTGAGGATGCTGAAATATTCAGCGAAACGTCGGGCGTAAGGTGAATTAATTGTTTTATTTGCACCAGCATAAATTAGATCAGACTAGCCTACAAATCATAAAAAATAAAAATTATTGAACTGATCGCAAAAAACCCAACAAAAAAACTATTGCTTTTTCTCAAATTTTCAGAAATTCGACATATGTAAGTTTGTGTGAAAGAAACTTCAAAATGTGAGAAAAAAGTTTGAAAAATCCTGGACCTGGACTAATAAAAGGTTTCAAACCATTTTTGTTTTTTTTTTTGCGCAAGGCGCGCACGGGTCCACCTAGTTTATAATATTATTATTATTATTAATTGGTCTGGAAGCACTGCGACCTTTGTGCAGATCTATTGTGTAAGACCTTTCAGCCTTATTTTGTATCTAGAGGATCTTGATGTATCTAAGTACTGTAAAGGTATGATTGTAGATTTAAAACAAAAGTGTTATTATTAGCGCTAATGTTCAGCGCAGACATCAGATTCTGTTTACTAACAAAATCCGTTCCCTTTTATAGGAATTCTACTTACAATACTATTACAATATATATTTTTTTTTTTTTTACTTACACATTAAAAATAACTACATTCTATTTCTATATATATATTCAGGACAATATTCTTATTACCTAACTATGTAATAATGTTTGGTCAGTCGCACCGGCAAACTGACGTTGTCATTCAGTTATGTTTTCGGGTTAAGCCACTGTAAATGGATATGGCTCCCCACTGGGTTCAATGTAACTTAGTTATGCTGCTATGAGTAATTTGTGTGTGTTCGAAAGTGAAATTTATTTGTTTATGCATTTCAAGTTAGACCTATTCTGGCGTGTACATAAGTACAAATATCTTGTAATGCGGTGATACCACATTATCCACCTTTAAGAAGATTCGCATACACTTGAGAACAATTGTATGTGATTCTTAAAGTGATTTAATGACCATGTAGAGTTTACTAAATTTTAATTGCTTTTTACTTTGCTTTTGTAATTTATTGTCTTGCGGTAATTTGATATTGAGCGTGAAGCGTTGTTTACTTATTTTTATATCCGTTCACATTTGCTTGCCATGTGTGATTTTTGCGTTGACAAATTTTTTTTCTATTGTTCTTTTGCTTGTACAAAATTTTTTTTTGTTGTTTCGAAGTATAATATATGTATGTACATTTGTATGGTATGTGCTTGTGTTTATGAATAATGTTTTGCTTCAAGTTTTATTGACATTTAGTTTTATATATCATAATTTTAAATTATTTTGCACAGCCGGTCTTTAAGAGCGTCGACTCACTTAAAAACCGGCATGAGGTAACCGTAACTTGATGCCAACATGACTTCATATTTATGCATTTTTCTTTCTTTATGTGTTTACATTTTACTGATGAGTAAATTGGAATAAATAAAAAGAAAAATAAATAAATGTAAGACGTGATAACCTCCGAAGAGATCTAAGGCCGAGCTTCTCTTCCAATTTGCGTCGTGCTCTTGATTTTCTCTACAAATTGGCCGGACGGGACCTGCATGATTTTATGCCGACTCCGAACGGCATCTGCAAGGCAGATGAGTTTTCACTGAGAGCTTTTCATGGCAGAAATACACCCGGAGCGCTTGCCAAACACTGCCGAGGGGCGACCCCGCTTATAAAAATTTTCTTCTAATTGAAAAACCTTATTTCTAAAATTTAATTTGAGCGAAGTTTCCCTTTTGCAATAAATGTAAAATTCATTAAAATAGACCTTGATCTTAAGTTCAAATGACGCAAAAGAATTTTTTTGCAGACAGTTGAACTTTTGCAATATTATTTTTCGCCACGGTAAAATTATCTGAATTATTCCCTCAGTTGACATAAATTAAAATTTAGCTTTTTCTTCAACTTAAATCTAATTTAAAGGAGATTTTTTTTGTATTAAAGTGGAAGATAAAATAATCTCTTTAAAATGGAGGCTGAAATTGAATAAAAATTAAATGAATGGAAAAATAAAGAGGCAGAAAAAAAATTTTAATTTTTGGAAGTTAGAAATTAGTTAAAGTAAAATTGGTGTAAAATGAAAAAATTAAATAAACCCAAATTCTTGAAAAAAAGAAAAAAAATTTGTATTAATCAGAATTTGTTTTGAGTTTCAATTTTTGAGCATCAGAAGTTAATTTAAATAAAAATAAAAATCCGAATTAAATTAATGGAGTTTTCTTTTCTGAAAATAGTGTCGCCCTCTTGTTTTTTCCCAGCTCTCTTGTGAGTTTGTTTGTTCTTTTCACAAAATATTTTCCACCGAATAAGAAAAGGCGTCCATTAGCTACGAAGAAGAGCCATTTTGCATCGCGGCAGGTGGCTAGATAAAAAGTTAGAATTTAAGAGGGCAACATGAGGGCAACATTTTTTACAGAAAAGAAAACGCTATAAAATGAACTTGAAATTAATTAAAAACGACAAAGCATAATTGATTTGAAATAAAATTCGTAGTTGAAATGAGATTAGTAGGTGAAAACACTTTTCTTTAGTTTATTTTATTGCATGCACATATGTATGTATATCCATACATACTGCCTTATGTGCCAATTGGGGTTGGAAAGTTAGGGTATGGCTGGGCATACATACATAGGTACAGGAAGCAATAAAGGAAGCAACGAGGCCTATGATATTCAGCCTGTAGAAAATGTTTCGTTTTTCTCTTGTTTCTTTTATAGATTTTGTGGCAGGACCTAGGAAGGGGCTAAGGAACGTACTTACCCGCATTTTCAAACATTTTTTAAGGGAGTGATTGGAAATTTGGAAACACATATGTTCCAACGACATACGAAGCGCACTGGATTGCCGTGGAATGTCATAGAGAGCAGGGAAAGAGAGACAACGAGAGAAAGAGAGAGAGAGAGTTTTCCAGGCTAGAGAGTGATCGTGGCCTGCAAGCGACATTACCGATAGAGCGAAAGCCAGCGCCAACGCCAACGCCAACACAGCGAAGCCCAACTAGCAGCAGCGAAGCATCGCCACCATTAGCAAAGCCGACAGCAACACCAGCGACGGTACCATCACCAAATTCCGAGGAGGGCCGAATCAGCACTTTTTTTATCACTGCCTGAAATTGTATTTATTTCTTGTGAATTTCTTTATATTTTGCTTCAAGTTTTTTTTTTGCTACATGCACGTGGCTTGCACATTTTTCTTATGTTAGGACTTAACATAAGCAAATTTTTTTTTGATAAACAAGTTCCCGATACCTTTTTCTGTAATTCTCATTGTTTTTTTTTGCAATGTACAAAAATTTTTCACGCACTTTTATATTCAAATAACTTTTCAATCGTAAGCACAATTTTTTTTTTTGATGTCAATTATATTTTTTTTTTGATTTTCTTTTCTCAAGTTTTGTTAAAATTTTTTTTTGGCCACGCAATTTCGTAACCCACTCGACGCCCGCTACCGCGAGTGAGTGAGCGTGGAGTTGATTGCAAAAATCCATTGAACCTTTCTTAGGCAATGAATGCATGGCATTTGTACGAGTAGGAAGAGACATATGCTTGAAGGCGCCTACAGTGCTGATGTGCTGAGATCAGGTGAGTGAGAAAACGAAGAAAAAAAGAACAAAAAAAAAAAACAATGCAAGCATTGACCTACATATATGCCTATGTACATAATACCTTAGCCTAGGTCAGGAATTTGCATTAACTTTATCTGCTTTGGTTTCTTTTTTTCATATATATACATACCGATAAACCTTTTTGCTGTCTGTTGAAAGGAAAGATATGACAACGATTTTTTTGTAGAAACAAAGTATTTTCCTAATACATAATACATAAGGGGTGACGAGTTATACACAACCCTCAATATCGTTCACTTAATTTTGTTTGAATTGATTATTTTTTTTTTTGCTTCAAACTCGATTGTTTTTGAATTTATGGTCGAAGAGTTATTTGAAGATTTCAAGCTTTTGTTTATATAGATATATTGTATTGCTAAATAGAATTGTCAAAATACTTTGTTAGCCTTTTGGTTGCGAAAATTTTTTTTATGTAGATTTAAACCTAGTGGTTAGGGTATCATCTATTTATTTTGTTTGCGAGTTTAAATTTAATAAAATAATGTTTATAACGTTGTCAAATTTGAAAGGTTGAAACTAACTTTATTTCGGTAATGGAAGGCAAACTTTTCAACTCGTTGGTATGGGTGTTGTTCCCGGTAGGAAGAGGGGAAGTGGGTGGAACAATGACGTGAAATACCCTTAGACAGACGAACTTGAGTCAGGTATTGGGGGCGCTGTAAGAATAGAGGAGTCAGCAAAGCGCCTATGGCTTCGCGTAAGTTCCGCGAAGAGGGTGGGTAGACTCCCCCTGACTCTGGACGGGCCTTCTTCCTTTCTTTCCCTTCTCCTTCTTTCCGATACCCAATCTTGTTTTTTTACTCATATAGGCATGAACATCTTAACTTTTTTTCCACTTCCTACTTCCCCCATTTATATATTCTCCTCTAGGCATGAACCTCATCTTTTTGTTTGTGTAACTGCGGGCAAGGCTGGGGAGCAAAACCCCAAACAATTCGACGAGCTAGCAGGGGCTTGCAACCATGCCACATGCCACCTCCGCCTTGCCACCAAAAGTCAGTTATCATAACATTCACTTGCACAACCTCTTGGGTTTGTGGAATTAGTTGATCTTGAGAACCTGGTTATCAATTTTAAATTTGCCTACTGTATTAAATATTCAATTCATTTTTCCTTATAAATTTCAAGTCCTGGATTGCCGGCATTTCTTGTATGCCTGGTCGAATATTGTCCTAAGTCAATAACTTCCTCAACAATCTGGTTGCTTGATAATTTTCTACGCTACCATTTTTCCATCCTAAGATGAAAATGAGCGCGACCAGTTTTTTATTGCAAATTTATGTAGCGGTTCACATATATTTTTAACACGCTTTTATTAGCTTGGCCTTTATGTAACGGAATATTTGAGCTTAATTTTCACCGGTTTCTTGAAGTCAAGGACCGATGAAAATGCATTAGTGTGATGGTGTGGTGCATTAGGGTCAACGGCCATAAGGTCAATTGGCCTTATTACCACTTTGAATGGCCATAAGTTTGATTGAAACTTGCACACGTATCACGGCTCGATGACAATGCATTATTGTGATGGTGTGGTGAAATAAGGTCAATGGACATAAGGTCAATTGGCCTTTTTACCACCTTGAATGGCCATAAGTTTGATTGAAACTTTGCACACGTTGATGTGACATAAGTTCAACGGCCATAAGGTCAATTGGCCTTATTACCACTTTGAATGGCTATAAGTTTGATTGAAACTTTGCATACGTATCAAGGCTCGATGACAACGCAATAATGTGATGGTGGGGTGACATAAGGTTAATGGACATAAGGTCAATTGAACTTATGACCACCCCAAATGACCATAGATTTGAAACCTTGCACATAATGTGAAAAACGCATTACTTTATTAATGATAGAAGTGGATGCATGGCACATCTACGAAAGAGCATCCTGGAGCCCTTTTCAACACACTTTTATTAGCTTGGCCTGTATCTATCTATGTATCTATGTATCCATGTATGTATGTATGTAACGGAATCTGGAGTGGAGCCGAGAGCCCCGGTAATGCAGAGATCCGAACTCCGTTGCGCCTTTTGAAGCATTTTAAGATAGGTAATTTTAACTAGTGCAGGCCATCAGACCAAGGCACCATAAAGAATAATCGGGCGCACAATGGCTGTGTAAATCAAGTAGGTCACCTTAGGGGAGAATCCCCAGGAGGTGCCAATTGCCCTCTTGCAGGTGAATAGCTCTGCTGCTGCCTTCTTGGATCGTTCCACTATATGGCCACTCCATAATAGCTTAATATCCAAAATGACTCCCAAATACTTGACTTGATCGCTAAACGCTAAGAACGTACCCCCAATTCTTGGCGGTGTAAGATTTGGTACTTTGTACCTCCTCGTGAAGAGGACAAGCTCGGTTTTATCCGGGGTGACTTCCAAACCTGTGGCGGGTTGTACTCCTGGAGCAGCTCCACGATGCCAGCTGGGTCCGTTGGCGTCACTGGAACCCAGGCTCTAGCCCTTGGTCGTGAGGGTATATCACGCGTCTCCAATACTTTGAGGCTCGCACCAGGATATACCACCGCTATCAGCGTGACGGCGGCCCTATAGAGGTTTACCGACCTGGCGTCGTCACAGGCAATTAGCTTGACATTGGCCTGGAACCACCCTGCATCGGTGTAAGACGGCGGTGAACCAGGGTTGTCTTTCTTAACCTTAACAGCCACCGTAGCGAGCGCGGCCTCGATCCACTTCCACTCTTGTTTCGGGATCCTGCAATCTTCACTGCTCTCGTCTATAATGCCAATGATCTGCCGACCCTTGGCAATTTCGCCGAAATATCGCGTCCAGCCTCCCTGCCTCTTGACCCTTTTCGGTGCCGTGAGGTTGGATTCATCCATGGGCCGCTGACGTTTCGAGGTTTCATCACTCTCGACTAAAACTTTTAAAATTACTTGAACTAAAAAATTAAAAATAAAAAATAGTTTAAAAAAACTAAAAAACACGCTTTTATAGCAAACACAACTAAAAAATAGAAAATAATTTTCAATTAAAAAGAGTTTATATAACAGTAGTAGAAGGACAAACAATCGTTTATAGTTAATCACCTCAAAATAAAATTATAATAAAATTTAAGTTATTAACAGAATAATTTAATTCACAGTAAAAACGTAGGGTGCTTGATATTGAATGTTACAATCATTCTGTTGGCAACTATCTGAGAGGAAAGATATGAAATGTAGTCAAATGCACGCCACGCTTTTTACTGTGAATTAAATTATTCTGTTAATAACTTAAATTTTATTATAATTTTATTTTGAGGTGATTAACTATAAACGATTGTTTGTCCTTCTACTACTGTTATATAAACTCTTTTTAATTGAAAATTATTTTCTATTTTTTAGTTGGGTTTGCTATAAAAGCGTGTTTTTTAGTTTTTTTAAACTATTTTTTATTATAGGTTCTCTTTGTGACTTTTTCTTCATAAATTTCTCTTTTTGTTGGTCTTATTGGCTGGTTGTAAAATTGTTGTATATTTTTTTTTTCATATGTCCACTGACGCAAATTTTACCAGGGCTGTTTTATAAATCTTTTTCTTTGACAGCCTTCAAGGAAGTTATCTTGATAACTTCCATGGAAACTACTACTTTGAAGTATGCAAATTATTGATTTGTCATTAAATTTGGGCAGGTCTAATGAAGCTGCCTTTAATGTCGTTTGTGACATTTTTAGGGTCATTGTTTAAAGGTTTATTTATTTATTTTTAATTATTTGTTGCTCTTCCTCAGCTTTGGGTTTGATTTTGAGTAAAAGGTCCTAAAGTGGATGTGTGTAAAATGGGGGAAAAATTTAGATACGGTCTTGAACGGGTTTTTGTTGCCTATATTTGAATTTCGTATACCTTTTGAGCGCCATAGCTATTGTTACAATCAATAGCATGAATGCGCAAATTGTAACTGCGAACCAAACATCTGGAACATTTGGCAAGTTTTTCGTATCTATTTCTGTTGGTGGTTCATATTTAACTATCCTGTTCTCTGTTTCTGAATTTTCCTTTCCTATTTCGTATCCAGCTATGGCTATCATAATGCCTTGCGCAATCTTTGTCCACCAAGCTGTTGAATTTTTCTATAAATTTATTTTTTTTGATTTTGTGAGAAATGAACTAAAATAAATTTTTAATCAAATTTTTGATTTTATTCTTTATCCAATGCATTCCATTTTACTTTTAAATTATTACTAAATTATATTTTTCCTTATTTAATTAATATTATAGAAACTACTGCTTAGAATTTGTTTCTACAATTTTTGATTTCCTTTAAAAATTTTCTAAAGTTAATATTTTTAACATTTCTAGTTTTCTAAAATGGAAATTTTTTTTTCAAAGTATTGCTTAAAATTAAGTTTTATGTTATTATTATTTTCTACGCCACATGGGGCTTCAATCTTTTTGCCTATTTTTAGGTTTAGTTTGTGTCATTTTCAAAGCTGACATCAAACTTTTGGGAAAGAAAAAAAATATTAGAAATATCTCCTATTGTAATAAAAAAAATCCTAGGCAAAAATGTAATTTTTGCCATTGGTTAAGCGTCACAGGGCCGCTTAAGTTATTCTAAAAAATTTAAATAATTTAAATATACCTAATATACATAACATTCGCTGCCACTCGTATTGTCCATTATGTCCTGTTGGTTTGCCATATAATATTAGTTGCCAGTCTTATTCGATTGTGGCGAACGCGGTGGTGTGATGGTAGCTCCGCCTACTACACCTTACGCCCCAGGTTCACACCCCGGGCAAAGCAACATCAAAATTTTAGAAATAAGGTTTTTAAATTAGAAGAAAATTTTTCTAAGCGGGGTCGCTCCTCGGCAGTGTTTGGCACGCGCTTCGGGTGTATTTCTGCCATGAAAAGCTCTCAGTGAAAACTCTTGCCTTGCAGATGCCGTTCGATGTCGGCATAAAACATGTAGGTCCCGTCCGGCCAATTTGTAGGGAAAATCAAGAGGAGCACGACGCAAATTGGAAGAGAAGCTCAGCCTTAGATCTCTTCGGAGGCAATCGCGCCTTACATTTATTTTTTATTTTAGTCTTATTCCCATTATGTCCTGCTGGTTTCCCACTCTGCATTTATTTAGTGTTCGGCCAGATATTATGGTTATTCCACTCCATTTATGCGTTTAATTTATTTTTGAGCTTCCGTTATTTTGCTTCAAACAAACGTTCATAACTAATTGATCCAGATAACCAGCATGAGTTTATTCGTATTTGCCATAAGTCCAAATTACGTTGGGTTGATCTAGCAAATTACGTTGGGTTGATCTAGCTTGCGATGTAATTATTGCTCCTTTTCTTCTGTGCAGGATTTTTATCCAGCATGATTTAAAAAAAAAAAAAAAAATTCTCTATGTTTTAAACTTGGCAGGACCTTTCAGATTTTTAGCCAAATCTGTCAGGATCTTTTTCTTTAGCAGTTTTGTCAATTTTTGATCAGGCTGCCAGACCAGCCATGTAAAATTATTATAATTTTAATATTGGCAGGATCGCCATGTAAAAGTATGATTGTAGATTTAAAACAAAAGTGTTATTATTAGCGCTAATGTTCAGCGCAGACATCAGATTCTGTTTACTAAAAAAATGCGCTCCCTTTTATACGAATTCTACTTACAATACTATTACAATATTTTTGTACAATACTTACACATTAAAAATAACTATATTCTATTTCTATATACATATTCAGTACAATATTCTTATTACCTAACTATGTAATAATGTTTGGTCAGTCGCACCAACAAACTGATGTTGTCATTCAGTTATGTTTACGGGTTAAGCCACTGTAAATGGATATGGCTCCCCACTGGGTTCAATGTAACTTAGTTATGCCGCTATGAGTAATTTGTGTGTGTTCGAAAGTGAAAATCATTTGTTTATGGCGAGTACATAAGTACAAATATCTTGTAATGCGGTGATACCACAGTACCTCATCAGACTTTACACATAGGGATTAAGAGTTCCACCACCTAGATGGGATAGTCTCTGCCTAGCTAGAGCGACGCATTCGCAGAGAATGTTAACCGGCGTTTCATCATCCAGCTCAAAGAAACGACAAATTTGGGTATCAGATAGATTTAATTTACTTAGGTGATATCGTAGACCGCAGTGTACCTTGTAGTACCCAGTAAGAGTTCTTAGGTCCTCCATGCTTAAGTTAATGAGTTTGGCTGATAATTTCGTTGCCGGAAGTATAAACAGTTTGGCCTGCCTTTGCCCTGGACGATCAATCCAGTGACGTCTGAATTGTTTAGTTTCCCAGCTACTTATAGTTTCCCTGGCGTGTGCTTTTGTGATTCCACAAAAGGGCTCTGGACCATAGAATGCTGATGTAGTACCCTGCTTTGCTAGATAATCAGCATGTTCATTACCTTCATGTCCCTGATGTCCGGGAACCCATCCCAACAAAACCTTGTTTTTGGCTCCCAGGGCATTAAGGATTTCAGTGCATCCATCCACCAGCTTTGATGTAACTATGTAGGATTGCAAGGAACGCAGTACCGCCTGGCTGTCCGACATAATGTAGATGCTCTTCGATGTTGAGCCTCTCCGCAGACATTCTCTACCACAGACATCTATTGCATGAATTTCTGCCTAAAATATGGTGGGGTAACATCCCATTGGTATCGATTTTTTAAAGTTTGGGCCATAGATGCCAGCTCCCGTTCTTCCGTCATCGAATTTCGAACCATCCGTGTACCAGACCTCTGAGTCAGGATCGTTATAAAGATTCCCAGTTTCCAGTGGGTCCTGTCCACAATGGACACTTCAAAGTTCCGTGAGATTATCAGCTTAGGGGACATTACGTCACGCAGTTGTAATGAGGGATTTCCTATGAATTTTCTTATTACCTTCATATGCCCTATCATATTTCCTTCCTTCAACTCAAAAATATTTGGAAGTCTTAGTGCACCTAGTGTTGCCTCTAAGTAGCACTAAGTGTGTCAGCAGGGGCGGTTCTCATCGCACCCGTTATGCCAACGCAAAATAATCGATGCAGTTTGCTTAGTTTAGCCGATGCCTTTCTTTGCGTGGCCTTCTGCCACCAAACTAGAGAAGCATAGGGACTATTGGCCTTACGACATTATTAAATGTCCAATATACCATTTTTGGACAAATCCCCCATGTTTTGCCGTAGAGACGAGTACAGGAGAAGAAAGCGTTTGTTGCCTTATTTAGGATAGCATCGAAATGAGCATTCCACGTGAGGGTTCTGTCCAGTGTGACCCCTAGATATTTAGCCTCCATTGGGAATTTTATTTTTGTACCACACAGGGATGGTTCTGGGATAGATACTTCCTTCTCCGGGTGAAAGGCACTATAACAGTTTTGTTAGAATTTATAAACCATCCTTTGGTATCGCACCACGTCTCTATGATGCAAAGGGCTTGTTGCATGCGATCTGATATTGTATCTTTGTGCATCCCTGTGATGCAAATAACACCTGCATATCCTTGTGTGTCAAATCCATTGGTTTTCATTAACTGAAGGAGGTCATCAATGACCAGGGTCCACAGGAGAAGGGAGAGCAAACCTCCTTGTGGGCAGCCTCTTGTGGCTGCAATTGATTCAGTTGTCCCTCTCAGTTCCAAATGGATTTTTCTACTCTTTAACATAGACAACACCCATCGTATTATTATAGGGCTTACGTCCTTGTCAATCATAGCTTGTTCGATAGCTTGATATGTTGTATTATCGAAAGCCCCTGATATATCAATAAAAGCGCAGAGGGCTATATTTTTTGACTTTAGAGCCTTTTAGATTTTTACCGGGAGACTATGAATAGCCGTCTCCCTGGATTTCCTTGACTGTTAGGCGAACTAATTCCTGCACAGAGGGAGTTTATTTAGATTGACCTCCCTGATATGCTGATCTAAGATTTTCTCCATACCTTTTAGGAGAAACGAGCTCAGGCTTATTGGTTGATACGACGAGGGCAGTTGCTCGGGTTTCCCTGGCTTTGGTAAGAATAATACCTTAACCTCTGCCCGCCTGCTCGGGATATGGCCGAGCAGTAGTGATGCCTTATACAAAGTGGAAAGGACTGGGGCTATATGCTTTATCCCTTGCTGTAACAGACAAGGGTAGACCCCATCCGGTCCTGGTGACTTGAATGGGCTAAAATGAGACAGAGCCCATTACACTCGTTTCACAGTGGTGAGATTTGTTGCTAAGCTTTTTTATTACCACTGATCGTTGGCAAATCTGCCATTATAGGTGGTGATTGATAGCCTGCTTTGCAGTCAGGAAAGTGTGTTTGCTCGTCTCTTTCGGCCGCGTGGTGTAGCTCCCATCAGTTTTTTTCAACGAGAAAATTTCATTTTTGTGATCTCTAGAAATCGCTTTTTGTGATCGAACCGCCGCTGGATGATCATTAATCTCTTCAAAGTGTTCCCTCCAGGTAGCCCTTTTAGATTTCCTAAGTTCTTTATTGTAAGATGTTAGACCGAATTTGTATGAATCCCAGACGCCCGTAGCTCTCGCTTTGTTGAACAGCCTCCTAGCCTGGCATCTTAGCTGCGCAAGCGTTTTGTTCTACCAAGGCACATCACGTTGTGTACGTATCTTTCCTTGGGGGCAAATCTCATTGAAATGTGGTTTAATGTCTGAGTGGAGCTGTTCAGCTTCCTTCTCAAGCTCCTGCACGGTGGTTATATGTCACTGTAAGCTGTTACCAGCTTCCTCAATAATAAAATGGAAAAGCTCCCATTTCGTTTTCCTGGGATTTCTAAAAGCTGGAATGTGTTCCGGAAAGTGAGAAATGTCGAATACAATGTGTTTGTGGTCCGACATTGATTCCTCTCCTGAAACATGCCAGCTAGTGACGGTGCTGGTCATATTATGGCTGCACAGTGTAAGATCTAAAACTTCCCCTCTAATAGGATTTACAAGGGAGGGTTCATTGCTCCGATTGATAATGCTTATATTATTACTACTGATAAACTCAAGAAGGTACTCAGCCCTATTGTTGATGTTCGTACTACCCCATGTTGTATGATGGGAATTGGCGTCACAGCAGAGAATCCATGGAGTGCCATTCTGCTGACAGTATTTGATGAGAGCTATTGTTGTGGTTGTTGGACCGTTTCTTCCTCCCTCGGAAAAAAGTCAGAGGCCAAGATTGCCTCTTGTTCGCCTCTTGTGGTTGGAATTTTAGCCCAAACTGCTATGAGATCAGCCGTCATAAACTGTAAAAGTGGAAGAAACCTTAGTTTGTTGCTTAAAAGCATCGCCGCTCTTGGGCGAAAACTGGTGGCATAAATTAACTTACCATCAGTTCTGTTCAGGCCTTTTACGGCACCGTGTTGAATCCAGGGCTCCTGGATGAAGGCTACTCCGAGACCTTCGTCTTCAAATTTTTTAATTAGGACGACTGAGGCTGCCTTGGCAAGGTGAAGACTCACTTGAAGGCATTTCAAACTACTTTGCTATTGGGCTTTGATAGGGAGGGGAGACACTATTTATGTTCTTTGCGGCCACGTGTAGCCACCTTCCTTGCCCTATTGTTAAGCGACATTACGGCTTTTCCAGGCGTTCGTCCTCGTCCTTTTTTGTTCCCTTTCCTGACAATGGGGCTCCCAAGAGGTGGTTGTCTTGTTGCCGGGTTTTGGGGGACAGGCTGGCGGACTTTCACCGCCTCGTTTGGCCTCTGTGGCCAACACTAGACCCAGAAGGCCTGGACTCTTCTTGAGAAGGTTTTTGGGGGATGTCCGATTGACTCGGTAAATCCTGCTGTTCAGTAGGTAAATGCCTACTAGATACCTTCTGGTCTTCGAACAGCTCGGTTTGTTATCGTTAACCGTATCATCCCCCTCACCTTTATTGTCACTGCCGCTGGTATTTATATTTACCAGGGGCAGGGATGGCTTGGTTTTGGGCCTTAACTTGAACCTGTCAAACCCACAGAGCATAGTAGTTGCGTTGCTTTAATAGCTCCGCAGACATCGGATCGACGGCTATAGTAACTTCCGCCACCGTGAACTTTCGAATCCGGTTGAGGATTATCCAGTTCCTGGTATTCAAGCAGACATTTTTGGCCTCAGCTAACCTCAATATGTCGTCGTTTGAGGGGCATTCCTCTTCCTTAAATTACCCCACGAGATTGATGCGACGTGGTATATCGACATCAGATACCACCTTCAGCTTGGCACCTTGCCATGGAGTGAGCTTTGGGTCGATAGCCCTTAGCCACTCCGCGGTAGCTCCATCCCTGCAGGTGATAGAAAGCCAACCTGGGCGAGGTATGCAAACGCTAAAGGTGGGCTTTATAGCGCCATCTTTTTGGCTCATCACCTCTCACAGGATGGCCTTCTGTATGGCCTTCAGTTCCCCTGAAGACCAGACCGTGGCTGGATAGTCGGGAGGTATAATGCACAGCCTTACCCCACTCAGGACATCCCTGAAAGTTGCCGACTGCTTGGGTGTTGCATCACGATGGGGAGGCATGGTTGCCTCGACATTTGATGCACAGCTTTCCACAGGTTTTTACAATATTTTTGCATTGCCAGCTGTGGGCCGCGACATCTTTTTGGGCTCTCTCTCTGGTGGAGTCCAGCTATCTGAGCGGTCTCTCTTGGCTGACCCCTCACCACGGACCGATCCCAAGGGTTCTTGGGCGAGTCCCCTGGCTTCATTGTAGCTAATCCCCCTGACCAATAATCGCTTGAGACGTTTTCGAGCGGCACCACCTAGTCGATCTCGCTCTGCATACGGGCCAGGCTGATAACTTTTCCCCGGAGAGGTAACGAGCATCTCTTCATCCTCCGGCGAGACTGTGGATTGTGACTCTATCCAATTTACATCCTACAGAGTACCCACATCTGCCATCTCCACGTCATGCAGGGGAGTATTCGGCTCCGGCAAGTCTGTGGCGACAGCTGATTCGGCTTACACCGAAAGTTCGCAATCGGCCATTTATCCATAAGAATACCCACGAGTATGGGAGAAGATGGGTCAGCTGGGACATAGCCCCCAGTATCCCAGCAAGACTAATTACAACCAGAGGGCGTCAGGTATCTGGAGGCCACCGTTATAAGACACACTAACGAAGTGCTATTCATCCCATGAGCACGGTTCGGATGACACTGCCAATTACCGGTTTTATCGAGTTGTCTTCCCTAGTTCCGCCATATTTGTTAGCAAAGCTTGGTCAGCTTCATCAGGGTGTGACTCTTGGCCACGTATGGCCGAACTAAAATGAACTAAAAATACCACCTGTTTATAGGAAAACTTGGCCCATGGGAAACGGAGTACGGATGGGAGATGGGAGAAGAAGGGAAATCTGGTTGAAGGGAGGAGAAAGGGGTTGCCGCTCGCATTCGCCGCCGAAGCGTTACCAGGTGTCACCGCGAGGAGGCTCCACCCCAATGTGGGTGGAGGGTGCAAGCACCTACGAGTCGACGTTTTGGGATGACGCCGGTGTGTGCAAGGCGAGACATCCCCATCAAAGACACCTTAATTTATAATAAGAATTATTCTTATCCAATCGTTTCCAAACCCTAGAAACCGTGTGATTTGAGAGGAGACACAGTTTCCAAACCCTCAAAGCCACAAGTAGCTCGTTCGACAACAGATACATCTGCTAAAAAATTAAGGTCCTATCAGGCAAGTGTAGCCAAACCTACATGTAAGATGTGCAAAAGTCCTGCACATCGAATTGCAAAGTGCGAAAAGTTCTTACGTTTAACGCCTACTAAACCGTTTGAACAAATTAAGAGCAGCCGTGGGTGTATAAATTGTCTTTCTGCTGGCCATTCCGTAACAAAGTGCACCAGTCAAATGAACTGTGCAACATGTCATTTAAAACATCATACGCTGCTTCATATTTCGAATCAGCCAAAACCAACAAATACTTCAGATGCTATCGAAGATCAACGTCACGAGAAGCTCAATTACGATGCAATGTTGAAAGAGAAAATACTCAGATTAAGAACGTGAACTCATGTTTAGTAAATACAAGGGACAGCTCAGGCTAATATTCATTTTAATGGCGAGAGCCCTAGTAGACTCGGGGTCTGAATGCTCATTCATTACGGAGAAACTCAAGCGCAGAATTAATCTGCCATCCAAACACCTGCATGCCCAAGTTTTTGGCATCAATAATACAATGTCTGCACAAGTAAAAGAAGCGTGCAACATACAACCGCGGTCACCAACAGACCCATTAATCGAGATCAATACGATCAAGCTTGTTTTACCACAACTAACAGGGAATCTTCCAACTTGCCAAATAAACGCAATGACTAGGCAAGCATTCCCTGACCTAGTACTGGCTGACAAAAGATTCTTTGTCAATGAGCCAGTCGATCTAATTCTGGGCGGAGACATATACCCCAAATTATATTAGGCGGCATTAGGAAAGTTGTGCAAAACACATTTATAGCACAGGAAACGGTGTTCGGCTGGATTTTGACAGGCCGGACAGATGCGGTTGATACAAACAAGACCCTAGCTTCATATTTCAACGAGGGCACTTTAGACAAACAACTGGCGGCTTTTTGGGAGATAGAGGAAATTCTAAAAAAGAGGAGCACCAATAACGATGACACTTACTACGAGGAGCTTTATAAATCCACAACAGTTCGGAACAACGATGGCAAATACGTAGTCTCCTTATCCTTTAGGAAAGAATTTAGCTTAGGTGCCTCTCTAAGAAGTGCGTGTTCTCAACTTTATCGCAATGAGACACGATTAGCTAAAAATCCCGACCTACAAACAGAATATGAAACCTTAGGGCATATGAAACAATTCAGTAATATCCCGCCAGACTCAAATGACGGTTACTTCCTACCTCACCATGATGTTATAAAGGAGGGAAATACAACGACAAAAGTCAGAGTCGTGTTTAACACATCATGTCCTACCACAAACGGAAAAAGTTTAAATGATGCCCTATACCCAGGTCCAATACTCCAATCCGACCGAACAATCCTTATACTAGGTTGGGTTAATGAAAATCAAATAAAATTCCAGCGAATCGTATTTCGCAACTGCCCCAGAGATCCAATAAACATTTATGAACTGAAAACAGTAAAATTTGGGGTGAATTGCGCACCCTACCTGGCGATTCGGACACTACACCAACTAGCTGATGACGTGGAGACCTCACATTCAAGGGATGCGGGGCACAACATCGAAACTGCGTTTAAGGCCAGGGATGAAATAACAGAAGCACTACAATCAGCATTATTAACAGAGGACTTTTTAGAGTTTGAATATACTAGTATGGTTAAAGCTCTAGGCATTAAGTGGGATGCGTATTCCTACCAATTCTGTTTTATTGCTAAACATTTTGAAAAAAGGGATGCCATCACAAAAAGGGCTATACTTTCTGCGATTGCAAAGCTGTTCGACCCTCTTGGCTGGCTGGCACCAGTGATAATTGTAGCCAAGGTTATAATGCAAAATATTTGGTTATAAGGCACGAATTGGGACGAAGAAGTATCACAAACTACTCTAGATCGTTGGACCGCATTTATGCAAGAATACGGAAAATCAGCGATATCCGCATACCGCGATGGGTTCATTTTACTCCAAAGGACAGCGTCGAAATACAAAGGATTCAGCGATGCTTCGGAAAAAGCCACTGTTTTCCTGAGGATCGAGTATTCTCCATTCTGTTAATTGCAAAGCAAGAGTAGCTCCGGTCAAAACTATATCATTGCCACGACTCGAACTCTGCTTCGCAGTCCTACTTGCAGAAATTATAGAGTCGGCCATAGAAAATATGCAACTTTCCAATATTAAAGCAACCCTTTGAACAGATTCGACTATAGTACTGGCATGGATCCGAAATCCACCATGTTCGTGGTCAACGTTTGTGGCACATCGAAAAAGAAAATCATTGACATAGTTTGAGACTAAGTATGGCAGCATGTAGACTCCGCGTCAAATCCTGCAGATTTGGCGAGCAGAGGCTTCCTCGCTTCGGATCTAATCGACAATTCTTTGTGGTGGCAGGGACCTTCTTGGTTACAAGAAGACAAAGAAAATTGGCCAACACACACAAGAAGAGCATTATAACACAAATATCGAAGAAAAGGGGGTGAAAGTACATGCAAAATCGGTCGAAAATAACTTTGATATTCTGGATAGCTTTTCCGATCTACCAAGGGCTTTGCGGGTTATATCCTATATTCTTCGGATTTTCCAGAATACGCACCCAACAACTAAAGCCTCCTTTAAAACGGACTCTCATTCGATAGCCCCTGACTAAATAGAAAAAATAACATGTTTAGGCAGGATTCCTAACTTTTGCGCATCTAATTGTGATCCCCCCAATGCAACTCTGCAAATCGATACTCGATACTCGACTTAATTTCTAACCACCCACACCATCACCGCCACATGCATTTTCATGCATGTACATGCACGTGTATGTGTGCTTTTTGTCAGCACTCATGCATATATATGTCGGGGTTGATGTGTGGGTGCCTTTCCCCTCCAAAACACTGTATTTTGCGGGTCACCGGTTGTAGCTTTCTATTGGATTTCAACAGCCGTACAGCTCACATCTGCCTCCAGCGATCTCTGCCGTTTTTGATGCCAATATATTCAAGTAATATTGTAACCAGGTTATTTTATATATTCACCCAATAAATCACATCCATTATAACGAGAAGTCTCGTCTTCTCTTATTTTATTCCAACCCGCTTATTCCCATCGAGATCGACCCCGGTGCGCCCACCGACTCAGGAGCAGACGCACCCCCGCAGAACATTTGATCCTATCTCCGCGAGAAAGGAATTAAAGCGCCTATATACAGTCCACATCACAACATAAGATCATAGCTAACCGCACCAAAATTTCAGAATTCCTCAAAGTAAAAAGTTATACGCAGAATTTTTGCCACAATCAACAGCGATACCACAAAAAGTTTAAGAACGGCTATTACCTCACCACGTAACCTCACCTTCACAAAAATTTCACGCCAGTCGATTGCGGCAAATTTCTGTTTCTTTTGCATTACGTTAATTTCACTAGTTTTTCTAATAAATTTTTGTTACACAGTTTCTTCGTTTTTGCACAAGATTTGTCACACGTTTTTACACTTTTCTTCGGGTTCATATCAGCGCGCGCACTTATTAAACAATACAATTTAACTTTGATGTGGCGAGTGGCCCCCTTTATTACCACAAAAGAAGTTGTTGTTGCTCTCCCCTTCTCCCTGCTTTTCGGCACAAAATAAGCTGTGAAGTCAGTGAAAAAATAAACAAATTGAAAGTTTTAAATAAAGGGTTTTTTGTATATTTACCGGTTGGTTGGGTGATTCGCTCAGATTGTTCAAGTCACTTCATTTGATTCATCCACTTTTCTTCTATGAACATGGAATCGTACATTAGGTTAGCTGATCGAATAATCGAGTTCAAGGCTAACTTAAATGACATAAGTGCGGCTCTGCACACAGTACACACTCTTGCATTACAGCTAAAAGAGTTGCAAGCTAAGTGGGAAAAAGCAGAGACCGTCCTCGAGGAGTTACTTGCGTCTGACACGCTTGACGCAAAAAAAATTCCAGCGGTCAAGATCAAGCATAAAGCGGCATATGCCGTATTCTTGCGATGCATGTCGAACATGGCTGAACTTCAAGCCAAATTAAAGCAGGAAAAAGATAGAGAGGCTCGTCCTGAAGGAGAACGCGTGTGCGAACACAGTATCCGCCTGCCAGCTTGCGATATTGAGGTATTAAAGGGCGACTACCTATATTGGCTAACGTTTCGTGACCTGTTCATGGCCATCTATAAAAATAACAATCGCCTAAGCTCGGTAGAAAAGTTGTTCCACCTTAACCAAAAAACTCAAGGTGAGGCAAAGGACATCGCAAAGAAATGTCCCTTGACAAATGAAGGCTTCGAAACAGCCTGGAAAAACTTATGTGAGAGATACGAGAATAAACGGATTCTCGTCAACTCACAATTACAAAATTTATTTAATCTAAAAAAGGTAGACATCGAGTGCGGCAGCTCAAGCAAAACCTTACAGCGCGACATAAATAATTGTTTGGCATCCTTAAAAACCCATCAGATCGATGTTTCAAATTGCTATTTATGCTTGACAAAATTACCTGAAAATACGTTGGCTCTATGGGAGCCGAGCATTGACCACAAAACGGACATATCCAAGTGGGAGGATATGGACAAATTCTTTTCAAATCGTTTTCAGATACTTGAAACCGTGTCTAGTTTTAAAGGGAATGCCACTTCTAAAGTGCAAAAGTCACACACGTGGACAGAAGCCCCTACAAAAAGACTTGGTGCTTTTCAAACAAAAGTATCCAAGCAAACAACAAAATCAATGTGTAAAATGTGCAAATCTACGGAGCACAGATTACGCAGCTGTTCACGTTTTTGCGATTTAACCCGGGAGAAAGGATTAAATTCGTAAAATTCACAAATGGCTCCTGAACTGTTTATCCCCAGGACACACAGTGACGAGGTGCACCAGTTCGTACAACTGTTTCAAATGCCACTCTCGTCACCACACGTTTCTGCATGCGGACACACTTCAGCAACCGGCGGTGCGCAATCCCTTCAAAGATGCGGATAACACCCCATTAACTTCGGCACAGGTACGGAAAAGACAGGAGTCGGGACAACCACCTTCCTCCACGAACCAGAATGACAAATCCTGCCATGCCAATTCCAGTACAGGCGTGCTACTAAGAACTGCGGGCGTACACACTCACCATAATCGTACCGACTTCTGCGCGCGAGCAGTAATTGATTCTGGGTCTGAATGTTCCTTTATAACAGAAACACTGAAACGCAGAATCAATTTGTCAGCGAGGAAAATGCATGCCCAAGTTTCAGGCATCACAAATGCGGTGTCAGCGTAGGTCAAAGAAGCGTCCAAAATCGAATAACGTTCACCAGTGCATCTCTGCTTCAGCCTGACTACATTCGTTCTCGTTCTAGCTAAACTCACTGGGAATCTTCCATCCTGCCATATCCACGCAATGACTATGCAAGCATTTCCAGACTTGGTTTTGGCAGACAAGAGGTTCTACGTCAACGAAGACGTAGACCTCATACTTGGCGGAGACACATATCCCCAAATTATAATGAGCGGTATAAAAAAGAATGTGCTAAACACACTCTTAGCCCAAGAGACAGTGTTCGGTTGGATACTAACCGGTCGTATCGAATCAGCGAATCCAACGAAGAGCATTATGTCTTTCCATAACGAGGTTGCGTTAGGCAATCTTTCTGGGAGGTAGAAAATGTACCCAAAAACAAAATATTAAACGAAGAAGAGAAGTATTGCGAAAAATTATTTAAAGAAACAACGAAACGTGATGAAGATGGAATATACACCGTGTCACTACCTTTCCGGCAGGATTACCCTATCAATATTAATTTAGGACCGTTCCTGAAGCAAGCATGCTCTCAATTCTTCCGGAATGAGGGACGACTAATAAAAATCCCAGAGTTAGGTAGAGAGTATGTTCGGGTGTTGTCGGAGTATTAAACGCTCGGAAATATGAGCAAAATAAAAAACAATATCTTATCCGACGATTCGAATAATTATTTACTGCCCCACCAAGCCGTTATTAAAGCAGAAAGTACCCCTACAAAGGTACGCGTGGTATTTAATGCCTCGAGCCCTACGGCCGACGGTAATAGCTTAAACGATTTCCTCCTCCCAGGCCCAGTTCTACAAGCCGATCTACCCATCCTTATCTTACGATGGAGACTATACCGTTTCGTCTTCAGTAGCGACATCGAAAAGGTGTATCGACAAATTTGGGTGAACGAAAATCACACAAAATTTCAACGTATTGTGAATCGCACTTCCCCGAATGATCCTATTAGCCTTAACGAATTAAAGACGGTTACCTTCGGAGTGAATTGCGCTCCATATCTCGCGATAAGAACGCTCCTACAACTGGCTGACGACGTAGCAAATTCACACCCTACAGCGGCAGGCATACTAAGAGAGAGTATGTACGTAGATGATGTTTTATCTGGAGGGCACACAATAGCGTCAACCATCGAAGCAAGAAACGAAATTCGCGAAGCCTTACACTCAGCTGGCTTTCCATTACGCAAGTAGACTTCAAATCGTAAGGAAATTCTAAAGGACATCCCAAAACGGAGTTGCTCAGCGAGGATTTCTTAGCGTTCGAAGAAGCTAGTTCGGTAAAAGGCAGACGTATTTTATTTCAAAACAGGAACCCTAGAAAATGGCGAGAACATCACCAAACGAGCAGTCCTATCCGCTATAGCCAAACTTTTCGACCCTTTAGGCTCACTTGCGCCAATGGTCATTGTGGCAAAAATACTCATGCAAAGTATTTGGTTAGAAGGCACCGCTTGGGACGAACCAGTATCGACCAGTACGCTAGAACGATGGAAAACCTTCACCGACCAATACCGTTAAATCAATAAAATCAGGATACCTAGATGGGTCAACCTTTCACCAGGAACCCACATCGAGATCCATGGATTTTGTGACGCATCCGAGAAGGCTTATGCAGCCCTCGTTTACATGCACGTAAAAACGGATGATAATGTCTGAACAAACCTGCTTCTAGCCAAAAGCCGAGTAGCCCCAGTGAAAACTCTTTCTCTTCCACGTTTGGAACTTTGCCTAGCAGTGTTGTTAGCGGAAATCGCCGAATCAATTTTCAGAAATCTCAAATTGGGATCAGTGAAAGTGCACCTTTGGACGGATTCAACCATCGTCCTTGCATGGATAAGGAAACAGCCCTGTTCTTGGTCCACTTTCGTCGCCATCGGATCACCAAGATCATCGACATGGTCGGAAATAAGGACTGGTCGCACGTTAATTCAGAATCAAACCCAGCAGATTTAGAGAGCAGAGGATTACCTGCGTCTGAATTGGTCTACAATTCGTTGTGGTGGCAAGGACTTACTTGGCTGCAAGAAGACACTTCCCAATGGCCTGAACAAGAAAATGACTACATCAGCTCCGTAGAGGAAAAGAAGGCGAAGACCTGCGCAACGACAACCGTGCATTCTACGGATGTTCTAAAACGCTTTTCTGACCTACCTTTACGTGTGCTATCATACGTTATGAGGTTCTAATGAAGAACTCACCCCGAAACAAAAAATTCATTCCATGTCATGTCGCACTTAATCTCACCTGATGAAGTTAAGGCCACTACACGACTTTTAATTAAAATATATCAGAAACAACATTTCAGTTCAGAATATAGAGACTTAAAGGCCGTAAAACCAATTGAAGGGAAAAGTGTAATACTCTCACTTAATCCCTACCTAGACCAACATGGCATCATTCGGGTAGGAGGGCAACTCGGGCGTCAAAGGACTTAGCTTTTAATGAACGCCACCCAATCCTCCTCCCATACAACTGCAGGCTATCCCGTCTGACAGTCTTAATGTTTCATCAACAAAGTCTGCATGGGGAAAATCAACTCATGTTACGTCTGATACGCACCCAATACTGGATACCTAACATCAAAACCATGATTAGGGCAACAATTCACAATTGCAAAGTTTTCACTATACACCGAAAGCGTGCTCAGATCCAACTTATGGGTATTCTCCCTCGCGAACGCACGACATTCAGCCGTGCACTCACGAATACTGGAGTCGACTTCGCCGGACCCTTTGACATCAAAAGTTATCGCGGCAAGGGGTGTCGCCTATCCAAAGGCTATGTTTGTCTTTTCGTTTGTTTTCCACACGAGCAATTCATCTGGAAGCCACTACTGACCTCAGCACACCATTA
The DNA here is from genome assembly GCF_040869045.1 of Eurosta solidaginis. Lineage (NCBI taxonomy): Eukaryota > Metazoa > Arthropoda > Insecta > Diptera > Tephritidae > Eurosta > Eurosta solidaginis. The sequence goes on from NC_090324.1 coordinate 47,567,904, forward strand.
TTTCTCGCTGCATTTTCCCGCTTTGTATTTAGGCGCGGATGCCCAAAAAATATGTACTCCGACAACGGTACGAACTTTGTCGGAGGGTCGCGATCCTTACGATCAGAATACAAGACTTTCATCTCACAAGCGCGAGAGAACGCCGTCTCAAAATACAGCCACCAGTCACTCACGTGGCATTTCCTCCCTGTGGGCGCTCCCCATATGGGAGGGCTGTGGGAGGCTGGAGTGAAAAGCTTCAAAAGCCACTTCAAAAAGATAGCCTCACCACATAAATTCATCTTCGAGGAATTCCATACACTCTTGTGCCGCATCGAGGCATGTGTGAACTCGCGACCGCTCTGCCCAGCATCCAATGACCCAACGGACATAGAGCCGCTTACCCAAGACCATTTGCTCAGTGGCGGCTACCTATTGGCTCCGCCAGAACCAGATACTAGTGAGAGATCTGCCTCGATGATCAATCGGTGGCAGAAACTCAAAGCCCTCCATCACACTTTCTGCTAATGATGGAAGGTGGAATAACTATTCGAACTTCAAAAACGAGTGAAGTGGAAGCATCCCCGGCAAAATATAAAAGTTGTTCTTTAAAAAGGGTCAAGTCATACGACCTTTGGTCAAAATCATCCTCCTCCCAACGGAAGAGACGGATTGCGAGAAGGCTAAGAGCTCCTCCTAACAATCCCTCCGTTCCCCCATATCCCTACTTTCAAAAAAAAATTCAGTTTACCCAGACTACCCAATTTCACTTGCTCCCCAGAGCGAAGACACAAATTTTCCCACAATTCACTCACTAACCCATAGCGAGGACACCAGCATGATAACCCAGTTCTCGTTCCCCTGAACGAGGCCAACATACCCTAACGTAGATTCATTATATGCCACAAAAGCAGCAACAACATTAGCAATATCATCACCCCAGAAGAACTAAACGTCCAAATCTAAAAGTACTTTTCGATTGAAAAAGTAATGTATCGTCGGGAGGAAAATGTACCTTAATTGTGATTATTCTTAAATAATCATTTAGGATTCACCTTACGAAACGCTTTATTCAAAATTGATATCATTGTCAAAGTGAGCTTTAATTGTTTGGGAGTGATATTTGACTATTCTTCACAGGCATTTTCAGATCATGGTCATGAACATATTTCAATCGTTTTAGTAGAGATGTATGAATGATTTTCGGATACGATTATCATGTATTTATTCTTCAGATCTCATACAAAATAAGATCTTCAATGGACAGCTAACCTCTAACAAGTTTAGTATTCATTATTCACTCAACAGAGATAATCAGAAAAGATTTAGAAAGCCGAATGAAAAATTATTAAAAATTGTTGATCTCCCAAAGTAACCACATTTAATTCGAATATGATTCAAAAGTATGATTGAAAAACTATATTCAATTTTTTGATCATCTAAGTATTCATATCTGATTATCTCTTTTGTTCAATTGTATGGCAACTCGTTATTCAGTCAGAAAGAGTAACCAGATTGTATGGATAGGTAGAGAATTTCAGAATTGTGGTAAAACTTGACACATCGTCCATTGCATTCAACAGAGAGTAAGCGATATTTGTAAATAAAATTGACATGACAGACAGTTATTGTTAATATCCGCTTCTGTATTCAGTTATAGAGGTCTTTTTTTTCGCCATTGTTTAGGAAGTTAAGTCATTACTGAGCCTGGCATGAGCTATGTACATAATATCTCTATACGTATTTATAATTGTTCCTTAGCTATAATCATAGTAAATGCTTAATGAATGAGATGCGACTAATTTTTCAAAATCCAGAAAATTGCAAAATGAAAAGAGAATGTAGAAACTTTTACTCATTTCGAACATTCTTCCGCGTCAAATGCGGGCCTACCCCACCAAATGCCGCACTGTTTCATCAGTTGCCAAGTCAGCCAGAGTCCAACCAGTTAGCATAAATGTTGCAAGGCCTGATAATCATATTTTCGTATTCTAACCAAAGCGTAATGCCGTCGACTTAACACCATTTTGTATATCACCAAGCTTATCCTGAGGTGTATAAAAGGTATCATAAACAATAGTCCAACAAATGCCAGACATGTATAGTGGTGAGCAAGCTGTCCAACTGACAGCGCCTTGTGTCGCACCCCAATTAAACGCCTTACCCAGGCATATGGTCAAACTAGTAAGCAGGTACCTATCGGTCGAATGAATAACCTGTACTTCTGTACTCCTGAACATAGGTGTGTATGTGAGTTAGAGTAAGCCGCGCTAAATACTAAATACATACTCGTATAAATTGGAAGAACATTGTATTAAATAATGCATACGATCTTCACAAACGCGGTGATAGAAAGTAGTGTAGACAAACAGCAAAATATAGTGAGTAAATACATTTCGAATGTCGCTTACAAATATGTTGTAACTATAAACAGTTTCAATTTAAAGGTCGAAACCAACCACTAATCCTTTAAAGTCTCCTTATCCGATTCAGGACACAAACGTAAAGGCGATGAGCTAGTCAATTCTAAGAACTATTTCATACGACCTTCTATATCGTTCTCGACATATTCAGTAAACAGTGCACCCTTACTTATGGCTACAAGCCGCAGGAAGGGGCTTAGCGTATGATGTAGTTTATTCCTAATGGTGTGGATATGATTTTTAGGCGCGCTTTTGAAAGCTTAGTAACATTTGTTCGAATTTTTACAGTATTTGTTTTTAATACTTCCGCTGTTACTATTATATCAATATGATCATATGTATTTAATTAGCGAGCTTTGCTCATATTGCTTTATACAATGGGTTTTGTAATTGATATTAGAGAGAAATTGTCAGTTTACAAACGGCGATGGTTACTAGGACATGTTTCTGAATTTCACTTCTTCATCAGCTAGCTTTTCGGGAGCTGAGCGTTGAACTCGAATCTCCAACATTCATATCAGTGCATCGGTACCACCAAATCCAAATATACTACAAAGCTATTATCCTACCGGCGCAATTGATGCCTATCAAGGCACTGCAACTTTTCACTACAACAAAAATGCATGCTTTCCAAATCTTACAAAAGGACCCATAAGCTGGTAAATTGGCAGAAACCACGAAAAAATAACAAGTAACTTTATGAACCGAAAAGTTTTAGTCGGTTAAAAATATTGGGAAAACCAAAGATTGTTTATGCATATTAATTATTTATTTAATTGATTCTTACAGCCAATTACATTCAAGTCCATATTCATTGTCCACGCCCTGTGATTGTAGTATTTCCAGACTAAAATAATCGGGTGTGCTAGCAGCGCTGCTTGATATCACCCAACCATTCGGTTCCATACGCATACATGTACCAATTCCGGCCAGTTTTAAATGGCCACGACGATCGAGGAGCACCTCTGGTTTAACATCACGATGCGCAAAACCCATATTATATATGGTGTCAAGTGCGAATACAACTTCCATTGTTAAAATATGGCCCATTCTTCTGATATTTCTTACATGGATATAGGCAAAACGTCGGTGCGCCGCCATGCGGTTGCATATTCGGACTCGGCGATCCCAGTTATTGTTTCACTATCGGGGCTATGATATTAAGTTCTGTATATACCCAGAATTAAAAATTAATTATTTACCTTAGGCAAAAGTGCGTTTTTTCAACAAATTTATTTTGGTGTAAGATACACATCATCGCGTACTGGAATCACCATCCGTAGCCAGTTTCATTAATTTTCTTCATCCCCTCAAAAATCACAGCTTTTCATGCGTATTTTGTTGGTTTTAGTATAGGCTCCCATAACTAATGCATATGCAAAACACTACGTGACATATTTACATATATTTTTAGAGCTTTTCTGATTTAAGTCTGATAAACCGACTTTATTTCTAGTCATTTCCCTTTGTACGTTTATGGTTCATCGCCTTAAATGGTCGAGCCTGGATTTTGAGCAGTTTTCTATTTCTTTTCCTTTATTCTTCGACTTTGATGTTTTTAATCTCGTTCCATCACTTCAACTGATTTGGTGTTTGATTGCATTGTTATTAATTCCATGTGCTTATGTTCATACATTTCGATTACACTGACACTTACGTTTTTAAAAAAAAGGTGTCTCCGCTTCATACTTTCATGCCAAAAAACTTTAAGAGCATAGCACCAGCCACATTGTTAATTATGAAAGCGCCCCCAAATCAGAAAAAAATTGTAGCGCCCAGACCGATTAAGTTGTTACTGAAGCACTTTATACGCTATTAAGGACTCAACTGCTTAATATATATTATATATATCTATTATTATTACAAATCATTTAGTGGTTCCTTAAATAGCGAAAATTCCTCCCGCAACCATGTACTCAGCCTTTGCTATGCAGATTTCTCATTTGCTAAGTCCATTTTTTATTGTGAAACGTCTCTGGCAATAAGAACTCGGAAGAATACTGCGTTTGCAGACATCTTTCATAAGATGCTCGTCCACCTTATCTTTAAAACGAAAAGGATAACCACAATGGGGGCAATATACAGTGTCATTTTGTGAACTATTTCCTTATGGTATTTCCATTCATCATAAACTTTAAAGTATTTATTACAATCGATGCAATGGTAACGTGTAGTACTTTGCTCTGTATGTGTAGTGATGAAGTGACTCCTAAATGTAAAAGTTCGTGTAACCGATTGCTCACATAGTGGATCAGGACATTTGAAGTTACGTGGCCCATGTCGTTGTTGGATATGCTCCAGTAGATGTATTTCGCACACGCACGCCTATCCAGACTCATTGCATAAATATCGATTATCTTTGGGCATTATTTTATGAACGAGTTCAATGTGACGATAAAGAGTGGGATTCCAAGAGAGCCGTTGGGTACAATGCGTGCAAGCGTAAATGTTCGGGTCATATACTGCACTGTTTGCCTATGTCCTATAATACGTTACTTGTCTCTTGGTGCTGAAGTTGCACTCCTCACAATTGAAGATTACCACAATAGCAGGGTCTCCATCTTTCATACGCTACGCTGATGGCTCACTTTGTGGTGATATCGTAACGTCTTCTTCTTTTTTTAGAATCGATTGAGCCTAATGTATGATGTTCTGTTGCTGTATTTAGTGCTGTTCGGGCTCTTGGCATTGTAATATAAAGTTTTCAGCAACCAGAACAGATGCAGCACATTGGAGGCAAAATGGGCTTGCGGTTCATTCATTCATTGGAGATATTAACTCAGCGTTACTTATAACTTGTGGTTAATATTTCTTTTTCTTATACGTATAAATTGTAAAATTATCTGGACTTCGTTTAAAACAAATTAAAAATAAAAAAATAAATGTAAGGCGCTATAACCTCCGAAGAGATCTAAGGCCGAGCTTCTTTCCAATTTGCGTCGTGCTCCTCTTGATTTTCCCTACAAATTGGCCGGACGGGACCTACATGTTTTATGCCGACTCCGAACGGCACCTGCAAGGCAGATGAGTTTTCACTGAGAGCTTTTCATGGCAGAAATACACCCGGCCAGCCTGCCAAACACTGCCGAGGGTAGGAAAAATTTTCTTATAATTGAAAAACCTTATTTCTAAAATTTTGATGTTGCTTTGCCCGGGGTGCGAACCCAGGGCATACGGTGTGATAGGCGGAGCACGCTACCATCACACCATGGTGGCCGCCAACAAATTATTATTAAAACAAATTGTTCACCTGAAAATATAATAAAATCCATTAATCATCCGAGAGGAAAAAACATATTTATGGTAATAAAATTAAGTCTAAAAATTTTACTACCTAGCCTTTTTGTCCAGCAACGCGTACATTTCAAACAATTTGAAGCAAAAACGGTAAAATAATTCTTTCGATTCATTTTTTTCTGCTTCATTCTCTATACTGGAATGTTCAACCAACATAGGTATCTATGTATGGTACATACAAGAAAACGAGAAAGGGCAGAGTAGCCATGTCAGCGAACCCCCCCCCCCCCCCCCCCCCCCCCCTCCACTCAGTCTAACTAATCAGGCCGAAATAATATGCCGGAGGGAAGAAACAAGTCCATTTTTTATTAATTAAAAAAAATTCAACTAAATTAATTTACATAATTTATTTAAAAATTGGAAAGAAACCCACTTCAATGACGAATACGGCGATGCGCGGAGAGCGCTGCGGACGACGCATATCGCCTATGGCAACTCCAACACCTATATGGGAAAAATTGCATATGCCCATTTATATGGGCAATCAAGCTTCCAAACGACCGAAGATGCCGCTGGCACACACGGCATCGATACCCCCACGGCAGTCTCATTAGTGTTGTAAGACTTAGGGCGGATACCGAACACTAAATAGATAAAAGCAGTACCGAAAACCGCAAAACATCACAATCGGGTCTGACGTGGTTTTTATTTTTACTCTTGTGGGTATCTCATGCAGTACCAACCAGTCATCCACAACAAAGGAATTCAAAAAAAGGAAAACAAAAAAAAAAAAAACCCTCTCTTTACAATTTACTTAAGTGATTGGCATAATTGACATAATTGACATAATTTACTTAAGTGATTGGAAAGAAACCCACTTCAATGGCGAATACGGCGATGCGCGGAGAGCGCTGCGGACGACGCATATCGCCTAGGGCAACTCCAACACCTATATGGGAAAAATTGCATATGCCCATTTAGATGGGCAATCAATATTCCAAACGACCCAAGATGCCGCTGGCACACACCCCCTCCCCCCCCTGAGGCGTTGGGCCCTGGGTTGGCCGCTGCTCCCACAACACATTTTCATACGCCTTATAAAATTTGGCATACCAGGCGGTGGTGCTCCCGCGCAGTTTAACCACCATCGGCGTCTGCAGGGCCCGAAGCACACAGGGCTTAACTCGCGGCAACCACTCCTCAATAGGAGCCCCTCCGCCGCTCCGGGTATTGGACATCCGCCACCACCTCGATGGGCTCCTCATCCCCAGTCTCCAAATACACTAGGAGCAATTGCATGGGTTCCATCTGAAACGAGAAGGAGAAAAATCTATTATAGGAAAAAATTATCAAAAATCCGTTAGGAATTTGTCACACTTACGTTATACTAGCCTGAGAATCCGCTGGCAGATAACAAGGTGGTGAGGATAATTTATCCAACACAATCCTACATTAATGTACCCTGGAAAATTCCTGTTACTGGTGAACAACTGGATGGCAACCCGCAATATGACAACGGCAGTCTCATTAGTGTTGTAAGACTTAGGGCGGATATCGAACACTAAATAGACAAAACCAGTACCGAAAACCGCAAAACATCACAATCGGGACTGACGTGGTTTTTTATTTTTACTCATGTGGGCATCTCATGCAGTACCAATCAGTCATACACAACAAAGGAAAACAAAAAAAAAACCTCTCTTTACACAAAAAAATTCACATTTTTTTTACAAAGAAGTTTGTTTTGTTGTTTTTTACCCTTTACATTTTTTGGGTACTGTTTTCTGGCTTGGGGGGGGGGGGGGGGGGAGGCAGGACTTGTTGTTTTCAACAACAAACATCACAAACAGTCATTATAAGGGTTGGGTACAAAAACAATCTGAGTCCCGTAATTAAAGAATCCCGAAATGACAAAATCCCGAAATTGATAAAAGTCAACTGTTTCTACTGGCTTAGTGTGCTACTGCCCCAGTGACATAGTTTTTTTTTCAAGGGCAAGCAAATACATATATGTTTATATATATTCGCACGCCACAAACTCACCATATCAGCTATCAGCTGACCAATAAATACACGACAGGGTTGCATGTTACATTTAGCATAATGGTACGTGCAGATAGAACGCGTCGCGGAGAACGCATCGCCAATCTGCAAATTTATGTCAGGTGAACGTAAATAACGCATCTCTGCTTGGTAAAAATTGTATTTAATAATATGCTTCGCATATGCACTTGATTTATCTATCCTAACATACTTTTTGTAATAAAACACCTCCGCTTCACCCAACCAACCTCACGACCGCTCGCCCAGGTACATCCATAAAATGCCACAGTTGCCCTGAGAGCGATACGACACGTTAGACGCTGGATCGGAGACCTCGGTCTCTCCGTCCAGCCCAGAAAAACCTCAAAAACCCTCGAGTCTGGAACGGAGACCTCTGCCTTTTCGTCTAACCAAAAAACTGCATATATGGAACGGAGACATCGGCCTCTCCATCCAGAACAAAAAAAACAAAGGATAACAAAAAAAAAATGGTGCCATTCTGGAACGGAGACCTCGGCCTCTTCGTCCAGCCTTACTGGCCATCTACTATACATATATTACGTTATGAATTTCTATATTTAAGAGTTACGTATAAACCAATGGCAAGAAATATTCACTTCTATCTGTTCATAACCGCTAATTTTTTCATCTTAGCTCAGGTGGCATGCTAAGCAAGTCGGAAAAGATTCCCGGCCATTTGCGTCGCAGACGAACTCCTCATCTAGATTAAGTTTAGTGTGTAAGTCTTATATTAATTTTTCTCGTTTCAGCGGAGGTCATTGGTAGAAAACGATGTTGCGTATCGGAACGGGGGACGGCATGTTTAGGCAGGATGCCTAACTTTTCCGCATCTGATTGCAATCCCCCCAATGCAACTCTGCAAATCGATACTCGACTTAATTTATAACCACCCACACCATCACCGCCACATGCATATACAAGCATGTACATGCACGTGTACGTGTGCTTTTTGACAGCACTCATGCATATGCATGTCGGGGTTGATGTGTGGGTGCCTTTCCCTCCAAAACGGAGGATTTTGCGGATCACCGGTTGTAGTTTTCTATACAACCGGCCTCTTGGATTTCAACAGCCGTACAGCTCACATCTGCCGCCAGCGATATCTGCCGTTTTTCCTGCCAATATATTCAGGTAATATTTTAACCAGGTTATTTTATATATTCACCCAATAAATCACATCCATTATAACGAGAAATCTCGTCTTCTCTTATTTTGTTCAACACAAATATTGATAACAATATGCCAAAGGCAACATTATCAAGAAGAGTACGCAAATTTGAAGTCAGGAAAGGTAATAAATGGTAAGAGTGAGATTTTACCCCTGGACCCATATATAGATGAAGAAGGCATTATTTGAACGGGGGGGGGGGGGGCGGACTGGGGCATTCACAGATATGTCCCATAATGAAAGTCATCCCATTATCCTTCCTTACACTTCCAGGTTATCCAGACTAATAGTTCCATCCTCTCATAAGACCACCCTGCATGGAGGGAACCAGCTGACGCTACGACATATCCGCACTCAGTACTGAATCCCACGCGTTAAAATCATGGTAAGGTCTGTTATCCACAACTGTAAGGTCTGTACTATTTACAGGAAGCTGACACAAACGCAACTTATGGGGATCCTTCCGAAATAGCGCACCACCTTTACTAGGGCCTTCACCAACACTGGGGTAGATTTCGCGGGACCATTCGGTATAAAATCCTACCGAGGGAGGGATACCGGATTTCAAAAGGATATGTCTGTCTGTTCGTCTGCTTTTCGACGAAAGCCATCCATCTAGAAGCGACAAACGACCTTAGTACCGGATCCTTTCTAGCTGCCTTCGCCAGATTTGTATCCATACGAAAAACTTTTACTCTTACAATGGTACTAACTTTGTCCGGGCTTCGCGATTTTTACGATCCGGGTTTAAGGCATTTCTGCGTGAAGCAAGGGACGACACCTTGAATAAATATTGCCATATCCTTTTAGAATGGCATTTTATACCGCCAAGCGCGGGGGTAAAAAGTTTTAAGACCCATTTTAAAAAGATCGCGTCCGAACATAAATATACTTTTGAAGAGTTTACTACCCTCTTATATCGAATTGAGGCCTGCCTCAACTCTAGGCCCCGCAGTCCCTCATCCGACGACCCTTCCGACCTGGAGCCGCTTACTCAAGGCCACTTTCTCGTAGGTGGGCATCTTTTAGCTCCACCTGAACTCGATTGTAGTGAAAACCCTGCCTCAGTTGTCAACCGATGGCAGAAGATGAAAGCCCTCCATCAGATATTTCGCAAAAGATGGAAATCGGAATATCTCACCGAGATCCAGAAACGGTAAACATGGAAGCGTCCACAGTCCAACTTAAAACCCGGGGACCTAGTCGTCTTAAAGGAGGATAACCTACAACCGAACGAATGCAGAATGGGGAGAATCGTCAACACACACCCAAGTTCCGATAACCGTGTACGTGTTGTTAACGTAAATACAATTAAGGGACGAATTACTAGACCAATCGCGGAATTAGTACTACTTCCGCCTAACGACAAAGAAAATGAACTTTAACGTTCCTCTATCCCAAATAACCTAGCTCTCGTTCACCCGAACGAGGCCAACATACCCTAACGCAGGTTCACTATCTACCACAGGATCCGCAAAAAATTTCCAATTTCCAATTGCTTTTCTACTTCGAAGACTAAGTTTAGATTCAAATTGTAAAAAAGATTTAAAACCGGTCAATTGAAATAATAGCTTTGTAATTATTCAAGTAGTTTCTTATACAAATAAAAGCCCTAAATAATCTTCATGGTGTCCAAATATAAAACAATCTATTGCTTTCTTGCTATATGTCAAAATGGCACTACTATATGTCCTACTTATTTCGCTATTATTCTAAAATGGACTTTGCGAATGAACACATTGCGCATTGACCGAATAGAGTAAATTGTGGATATTTTTGTCGATGACAGAACGAAAGCAGATACTGGAGTTTAAGCTATTTAAATTTGAATACATCAAAGTACATAGGTCCATCGGCGATTTCGTTGGAGCTTCATAATTCCGAAAAATTATGTCTACTTCCATGTAATCGTCCTACTGCGATTCTGGCCTTTCTCTGTCTATCTGCTCGGCATTGGTTTGAGTGGATTGAAATTGCTTTGGAAGGTTGAATTCTATCTTTCTGAACAGATTTGTATTCAATTTTCTTTGCTATGACGAAAGCTAAAACTACCCATAGAGCCTACGTTAATCCTGTAATTACAAACTATTGTGTTTGGAAGAATAGTTTTCCTTAGAAAATATAGAAAAGTAGTATATTACTCTTGCAATTTTCCTACCCACAAACCAGTTTAGATACCGTGTTCCATCTGGCCACCACCATATACCGCCAAGAAGGCTATATGATGGAAATTGCATTAAGAGTTTTATAATGAATTGCCTTTTCCCTAATTGTTTAATCACCAATTGAGGACGATCGAATGTAGGTTAGTACTTTCTCATGCAGTACCCTTTATATGGTACATTGGCAACACCTATTTAGAACGATGACAATTTTCGGAATACGAATGTTGAAATATTTCTCATTGGCTTCTTTATTATTCAATTTTTATGCAAATTTCAAAAAAAAAAATCCTTTTCCAGTTAACTCCTTTGTGGTTTATTACAATTTAAATAACGAAAAGACGGTGTTGTGTTGATATCTTAAATTGACTTTAATAAAAGTAAGCCACATTCCTTACTAAGGAGTGGTTGAATGAAGAAACAGCATTCTTAAATCGATGATTCAAAATTTCAAATGATGGCACACTTTTAAAGCCTGGTTTCAATATGAACTATCTAACCTAATCGCACGGAGGTGTCCTCAGCGTAATATGGCAAAATACCGTTGTTTAACTCGTATCATTCAAGTTAACATGCTGCGGCACCCAACACATTCCATTCCCACACTCAACCTGTACACGTGCCCCTGTATCAGCATAATTGCAGTCATACCATTTTGCAACCCAACACCCTAATTAAAGGCCAATGATATTTCACCATATACACCTGTGGGAAACCAAGTTCATGATTAGTACCACGTACTAATGGTTACGCAATAAGAATCATACCAACATGGCCAGACAGTAGCGTTAGCAAATTATGTTTCACACGATTGTGAAATACTTGCACATCAATAAGAATCATGCCAACAGGGCCAGACAATAGCGTCAGCAAATTATGTTTCACATGATTGTGAAATACTTGCACATGCCCTCAGTGCATGTCAACCGTGAGAAGCTAGGACCTAAGCCAGCGTACCAAATACTGCGCACCCCAAGGCAGCAGAGCAACAAGTCTATAAAAGGAAGCAGCGCGCATCAAAGTGGCAGTTGCATCGTGGACTACTAACCTGCTTGCTCTATTTCAATAAATTACTGTAAATCTAACTTTTCTGTGTTTCATTGCAGGGCAAGTTGACCCTTTAATTTTTTTATTGTTCAAGGACCTTCAGTCCTTTACTGGCGCCCGAGCATGGACCAGCAGTGAAGTGAACTGGAGTGAAGGATAATCAAGTGAAAAAATTAGCTAAATTAAAGCTATATTTAAAAAAGGAATTAAAAGCCAATAAGTGAAAGAAAAAATTTGCTAAATTAAAGCTATATTTAAAAAAGGAATTAAATGGCAATAAGTGAAAGAAAAATATTAGCTAAATAAAGGCTATAAATTAGAGTGAACAATTAAATGCTAATCCTGGTTATGTGAGTAATATTTCTTGTTGTTTCCATATTTCTTCTCTTTTGTCTTCCAGGATGGATTCACTCCAGGTTACAGTTACAAATTTGACAGGTGCCATGAATGCATTTATGGACCAAATAAATTGTCTGGATAGGCGTGTATCGTGCTTGGACACACTCCAAAGCAGAATCGCTTCGATAGAAGCTGCTACCCCGGAGCGAGAAACGGTAGAAGCTCCAGTTCAACCCCGAGCTCCAGCAACTGAGGCGGAATTAAAGGATATGTCGAGGCTTCCAGACTCCGTACAATAATTAAAAATATTTAATGGTAATCCAACGATGTTTGTGTCGTGGGTGCACGCTGTCAAAAGCATCCTTAAAGATCTCGAGCCAGTGAAGTATAAGCCCATCTATCGGGCAATTTTACAACACGTTCTCCAAAATATACGAGGGCTCGCAGATACTGCCCTCGTATCCTATAGTATTTTTGACACTGACTGGGCCGCCATGAAACAATGTCTATCACTCCGTTATGTGGACAAATGTGACATCTGCACCTTGGAGTATCAACTCCACCAACTCTCCTAAAAGGATTCACGGCTCGATGACTTCTTCGGAGCCATGAATCACCAATTTCCTCTAACAATTATTAAACTTAAAACTGAGAAATATTCTCCGGAGACAGTGTGGGTACTTATAGACACCTACAGGAACCGCGCGCTGGATGTGTTCATCCGCGGATTGAATGGGGATCTCTCGAAGATGCTCGTGGTTCAGCATCCAAAGACTCTACCCGAGGCATATTCAAGGTGCCTCGAATTACAAAATACAAACTTAAGAAATTACACGGTGCATACTACGCGATTCAATAATCGCATCATCGCACCAATTAACACCATGCCAGAACGCATGCATGGCCTAGAGGGCAACAAGGCACCTCCGCTACCACCTAGGACGACATATCGTCCCCAGGAGCGTCGACATCCCTTTGATACACTGCACCAAAACGAGATCCTCCAACAACCTCTCAGCCACCCATCGAGAAAATGGACGTAGACGAATCTACCCAGTCCCGTAAGGTAAATTATATGAATAGCCCAAATCTTTTTAAACGAGGTGCAAAGTCAGACAATCTTCCGCGGAAACAGCAAAAGCTGTTCAACATAGAAACAGAAAGCACCAACGACGAAGTGAATAACTAAGGCACAAGATGCACAGGAGGAGGATTTTTTATCCGGCGGCCATCTAGCGTACCTTACATAGAGTACGTACTCCCTGACGGCCGCATCCTAGATTTTCTCATCGACACCGGTGTCAATAAAAATTTCATCAGCCGAATGGTCGTAAAGCATGGTAATCCGGTCGAAAACTCTTTCTCCGTAAAATCAGCTGACGGAAATATTCTCATAAAAGAAAAAATTAAAGTCTTAAGTAGTGACTTTGAGACAACCTTCTTTGTGCTTCCAGCATTGACGTCATTTGACGGGATCATAGGAGACGACACACTTGGGGATATAGGCGCTATAGTTGATAAGAAATCGAACATCCGGAAAGTAAACAAATACAAAATTCCAATGAAAGCTCGCACATCTACGCAAGTGAATTATGCGTTGTCTAAAGATCTCTCTCCTAATACAGACGGACTTATTGATAAATTTAGCGATCTTTTCTACCCCTTAATGGGACGGAATTAGTAGACACTTGCGTACGAGCTGAAATCAAGACAACAACCCCCGAACCCATTTATAGCAAAAGTTATCCCTATCCTTCTTGTATGAGGGAAGAGGTCTACCGACAAGTGTACGAGTTGTTAGAAGAAGGAGTTATCCGACCATCCAAGAGCCCATATAACTCTCCTATTTGGGTGTTTCCTAAGAAACCTAAGCCCAATGGGGATAAACAGTACCGAATGATGTTAGATTGCAAAAGGCTTAACGCTGTAACGATCCTTGACACCTACCCTATTCCGGATATAAACGCCCCCTTGTGTAGTCTTGGCAACTCTCGCTACTTCACAACCATTGATTTGACTTCTGGGTTCCATCAAATCCCTATGAAGGAATCCGACATACCAAAAACGGGTTTCTCAACGATGATCGGAAAGTATGAGTTTTTGAGATTACCTTTCGGCCTTAAAAACGCACCGCCCATTTTTCAACGCATGATCGACGACGTATTTAAACAATATATCGGCAAAATCTGCTATGTTTACATAGACGATATTACTGTGTTTGGTAAGGATGTTGATGATCATTTGAAGAATATTGAAATGGTACTTTCTCAATTGCTACGATCCAATCTTAAAGTGCATTTAGAAAAAACACATTTCCTGCAGACTGAGGTTGAACTTTTAGGGTACATCATCACTCCCGAAGGAGTTCGTCCCGATCCAAAAAAGGACGAGGCCATGAACTCAATTTTGCCACCATGCAATTTGAAGGATCTAAAAAGTTTTTTGGGAATGACCTCCTACTATCGGAAGTTCATTCGGGACTATGCCAAAATAGCTAAGCCATTAACAAACCTAACGCGTGGGCAGAATGCACAAATAAAGGCCAGTGCATCGAGGAAGGTAGCAATACGACTTGACAGCGCTGCTTTGCAAGCTTTTACTGACCTGAAGCGTGTGCTGACCTCCGCCGATGTTCTGTAATTTCCTGATTTCGGCAAGCCTTTTAACCTAACAACTGACGCATCGACCTATGCAATTGGTGCAGTTCTATCACAGGGGGATATAGGTACGGATAAACCGATTGCATATATTTATCGATCCCTAAACCAGACTGAAGAAAACTACGCCACCAACGAAAAGGAGATGTTGGCTATTGTATGCGCATTAGACAATTTGAGATCGTATTTGTACGGTGCCAAAAAGATAAGGAATTATACCGATCATCAACCTTTAACCTTCTCCTCAAGCTGCCGCAATTATAATACGAAATTAAAAAGGTGGAAGGCACGAATCGAGGAGTATAGTTGCGAAATAATTTATAAGCCAGGGAAGGCTAATGCAGTTGCCGATGCTCTTTCACGTCTGAGGACAGAAGTAAACGCTTTAACGGATTCTGTGATGAGGATGCTGTATCAGAAGCAACGATGCACTCCGCTAAACAAGATAATTCCGATCTGGTACCGCATGTACCCATAAACGTCTTTAGGAATCAGTTGATATTTAGAGTAGGTCAAGAATCTTGATGCCATGAGCAACAGCATCACGGTTACCGCAGATATTTTATTTCTTTACCAAACATCGATAGATCAAACCTCATTCCAATTCTTGAGGAATGCCTTAATCCTAATATCATAAATGGCATAAAAATCCCTGAGGAATTTATCCAACTGTTGCAAAACGTGTATACGGATAATTTCCACAGGTATAAAATCAGGATAACTCAGCCCCTAGTAGAAGATGTAACTATCCCTGACAGAATTTTCAATATAATCCAGGAAGAGCATCTCAGAGCACTCAGGAATCGGAAAGAAAATCGGGAACAGGTTTTAGGAAAATACTACCTCCCAGGTATGTCAAAACAAATTAGGGATTACGTTAAGCAGTGCGAAGTCTGCAAGCTTAACAAATATGACAGGCATCCGGCTAAGCCTCATCTCAAGCCGACACCGAATCCCAGCCACCCATGTGAGATCATTCACATGGATATTTTTGAAATCGAAAAACAAAAGTTCCTTAGTTGTATAGACAAATTTTCGAAATTTGCCAAACTGTTCCCTATCAAGGAAAGTCGTCCATTTATATCCGGAAGAAACTTACCGATGTTTTGCATTATTTTTCCGTGCCAAAAACCTTGGTCATGGACAACGAGAGGGGTTCCTAACAACACTGGTTCTCAATTACATTAGGTCTCTCGGGATTGAAATCTACCAGACGCCTACACAAACGGAGCGAGACCAATGGTCAGGTGGAAAGGCCATCCAACCCTGATAAAAATTTATCGATGCTTGTCTAAGGATCTTCCCAGAATGACTCCCAAAGAGAAGATGGCGATTGTTGTAGATAGATACAACAATACTATCCACTCTATAACAAAAACCGGTGGATGTGTTCTTTAACAGAACGGCTAGAATAAACTATCAAGGCCTAAGAGACTTTAGCGACCAAATGCACGCAAATATCAAGGCTCTCTTATTCCACGAACAAGAGAGTAGAAATGCAAGGAACAATATAACCCGCCCGCCTCCTCGGAACTTTAATAGTGGTGGTGAATTATTCATCGCCAACAAACAAATAAAAGGGAAACAAAAGGCTCTCTATAAAAAGAAGCCGCTGCCGGAAACAGAAATGTGACCATTACCACGGAAAGTGTAAAAAAATTCCACAAAGTGGATGTAAAGAACGTATAAGATAACATTGGTCAAGAGGTTAATGAGAAGCTTAAGATCATTAGAATCCGGAGGTCCGGATGCGAGCGTTAACGCGCCTGTAGCCGTTGAAGTTATAGTGGTTCAATTCCTTTTTTCTCACTGGTGTGGGATAACTGATTCGGAGGGGTTCAATTCCCCCAAAATAATCTTCTGCTTACTTGCGTGAAGTCATCCGAGCCATGAGTAGGTCGTTTGCAATTATAAACGCTTACGGGATCAACGCGAACCTTCCATAGTCAAGTTAACACCTACATTCCAATGCAAATGAAAAAATATGCGTCACAAAATATAAATTGCAAAATGAATGCAAGTATAAGCTGCGAAAAAGGCGGCAAACATGCGTAAAAAGAAACGCCAAAATAAAAAAATAAAAAAAAAATAAAGAAAAAATATAAAAAAAAAGGGAATGGATATTGTCTCTCAAAAAAAGAAAAAGAAAAAAATTTGTTTGCATGAAATTTACTAACAAATTAACAATTCTAAATTTTTCCATAACCAATAACACTAGTCGAATTAGAAATTTGCAACTAATATAACCAACTACTTCACTACTGGTTTCCCAACTAATGGAAATAGAAAAAGCTTCTTAAAATAATAGACTTCACCAGCTTTTACTAATTCACCTTCCACTATGCAACTCGAATAAGGATAAGTTCCTAGAATATTCTTAAGAAATTTATTGTATGAATGAATTACTGTTTGAAATTTCATAGACTAGCTTAGCAAAATAGACACTAAGATGATAAAATTTTTACTAATATTACTATAATTCATAGCATCTGCCTCTGCGCAACCGCGCAATGTTATGAGATATTTAAAATAGACTCACCATTGGCTTCTATACGAGATGGGTACGGTTGGATCATCGGTGGACACTTTAAGCTCATTCACATAATAGATTTGGAGCGCTATGACTTGGCAACGGCTCAACTGGAGCGGTCATTAATCAACCTCAATGAAACAACAACAACAACGGAGGTACTACTGTTCCAACTAAATAGAATTCACATGCATTTGAACGAGCTAAGAGGGCACTACTTTGCGAGATCGAAGCAATCCATTAATTGGATAGGGTCTGCCTGGAAATGGGTAGCTGGATCACCAGAAGCCACCGACTGGGATAAGGCCCTCAGCAACGAGAACTCCCTTAATCAAAATAATAACAGACAATATAAGGTAAATAACACAATCTTCAAGAAAACAAAGGAATTATTGCAGAAGCTAAACACCATTGTGACGATCACAAATGACGTCGTTGAGCGGAGAACCAGGGAAAGGCTCGAACAGGATGTCCAAAACAAAATAACCATTCTGGAGGAAGATATAAACGAGCTGATACGCGCCTGCCAAATGGTCAAAGCTGGCATCGTCAACAGCAATCTTTTAAGCAAGGAAGAAGTTAACCAGCTTGTTGGCGAGATCGACATCCTTCCATACAGTAATGCCATCGAAGCCATCGAGTATAGTAAACCATCGATCTACAATAACAACACGCTATTGCTGTATGTTTTATCTCTGCCTAAAGTCACAGAAGAAAGATTAAATTATCTTATCACACGAGCTAATATTCAGAGGGGCCATCGGATAGAATTGGCCTACAAAACTATCCTTATAAGAAAACGGCAGACGTATGGCATAAAGGGAGATTGTTTGCACATATCCTCTGCAATGGTATGCGAAAGGAAATCCTTGGAATTGTTACCGGAGGCTGGTTGTTTGGCGCGCCTCCTCAAGGGCGGAGAAACAAGTTGCCCTTACTTAACAAGCAACGCATCCACCATCGAAATAATCAAAGAGGATACAATTTTCCTGGACAATTTCGTTGGCACCATAAGTTCAGGTAAAACCACTGCTAATCTTAACTTATTAATCTTATATTCTACAGGTAGACAATGAGACGGTAGTGATCAATAACTAGAAATATTCAAGCATTACCACCTCAGGAGTTCAGGTGCTCTCACCAATCCTAACTAGTGTCACGAACCACACCATGGCTTTAAACCTCGATCTGGTACCTGGAATGGCAAAAGACAACTTGAAAATATTGAAAGTCCTTAAGTCTGAGGCGAATTGGCTCATGCTATCCGAGGGATCAGGACTACTACTACTCATGATACTAATTTGGTTTATCTGGAGGGAACTCACAGCAAGGATCCACTTACCCGAAATAAAAATCGAGAACCGATTTAGTCGAAGGATCGAGAAACCCCCTTCGCCAACTTATCTGCGGGACGCAGATATTTAAAAGGGGAGGAGTTAACACGCTGCGGCACCAAACTCATTCCATTCCCACACTCTACCTGTACACGTGCCGCTATATCAACATAATTGCAGTCATACCATTTTGCAACCCAATACCCTAATTCAAGGCCAATGATATTTCACCATATACACCTGTGGGAAACCAAGTTCATGTTTAGTACCACGTACTAATGGTTACGCAATAAGAATCATACCAACAGGGCCAGACAGTAGCGTCAGCAAATTATGTTTCACACGATTGTGAAATACTTGCACATCAATAAGAATCATACCAACAGGGCCAGACAGTAGCGTCAGCAAATTATGTTTCACGCGATTGTGAAAAACTTGCACAAGACCTCAGTGGATGTCAACCGTGAGAAGCTGTGGCCTAAGCCAGCGTACCAAATACTGCGCACCCCAAGGCAGCGGAGCAACAAGTCTATAAAAGGAAGCAGCGCGCATCAAAGTGGCAGATGCATCGTGGTCTACTAACCCACTTGTTCTATTTCAATAAATTACTGTAAATCTAACTTTTCTGTTTTTCATTGCAGGGCAAGTTGGCCATTTAATTTTTTTATTGTTCAATGACCTTCAGTCCTTTACTTTCATATTCTTCACTTTTTTATCGTAACTGATCACTACTCACATTTAACAACGTAAAAATCATTCATGTGTACATGTCAGTAAACGGCTAAGAATGTAAATATCCCTTGGTTTATTACTTGAAAGCGTGGATAGTGTCCGATTGGAAAGCAAGAATGGTTTTGATTCTGGTTTAGGTATTTCAAGCTGTTGATTATCTTGTAATCGCTAAATTTCTTCTGGCAAATCATATTGCGCATCAATATGATGTGCGCTTCTTACAGCTAAAGGAAATTTTTTGCGCACTGGTGGCATTTGATTGTAAAGATCAACACATTTGCTATCCAATAATGCACTTAAACTATATAGCTTTGATAAAACTTCCAATGAGAGTGAGCTTGTTCCCACAAAAAGGTTGTTGCGCATGATTTTGGCAAAGTACACCGATTCTTGTTTGCAGCATGTTCGTATTCATTGATAAATTCATTAACAAACCCATTAATATATAATCGAAACTGTTCCTTGTTGGTAATTCCAAAGTTTTGGTAGAGTTTAGATTAAAGTCAGGCAATAAACCCTGAAATAGTTCTAACTCGCGGGTAGTGTCGATTCGCAGTAACCTACATGTTGCTGTGTTGCACTTCTTAACAGTACCTCATCGCCACTCAACTACTGCACGTGTTTACAATTTTGGCAGTTGTATATTTATCTGTTAGTTGAATCATCAAAATGTCTGACAAACACGCGGTACCTAATAAGTTACCTGGCAAAACTGTGTCGTTCCCAGCGCATCGCAAGCGCCGTATACTTGCTGACAAAGCTACACTTGAACAACGGAAAGCTTTAAAAACCAAAAAGAGTTGCAGCTGCCAAGAAGCACCATAAATTCCGACGGCCCGAATCATTCGCAATGGGCAATTTGAAAGCTGAGCGTTTAGCGAAACGCATCAAACAAACTATTCTGCGCACGAAGTTTCAAGACACAAAAGATTCTAGCAAAATTAATAAAAAACTACTATTGGTTATGAGGCACGCAGGCAAAAGATTTTCGACGCCACCACAAATAAAATACTTCAAACATTGCATATGGCACTTTATTTTTAAAGCCATCTCTCAGAGCTTTAAGCAAAAAGGAACAAAAATTCTCTCACGGCAACAAAGTTTGGACCCACGCACAGTGTTTCGTGTAGAACAAGCTAGATGGACAAAATTATTATATGAGATTTTCCGTTTCATATGTAGTCATTTATTACAACTACGTCATTTTTTTCAGCCATATGTTCTTTTTTTTTATTTTTTTCCAAAATTTTACTTCATATGCATACATTTGCTTATTTCATATACAGTAACTCAAGTGAATAAGTGACATAGATCCAAAAAAATTTAAAGTACTTAAGAATATCTTTATTGTACTTAAATTGAATGGAATACAATTCTCAATACTCTAAAAAATTCTAAAAATTCGGAAAAAAAATTAAAATTTTTTATGAAAATTCGTCGAATTTTTTAAATATAATTTAGTTTTTGTTATAGATCTGACAAATTTTTTTATGGGAAATTAGTTAGAATTAATTTGCGAAAGCAAAAATTGTAAGAATTATCCAAAAACGGGTGTCTACTTATTTATGTGAGTGGCTGTACATATGTACATACATATTTTGTATTTATTTGAGTATTTATCCTGGCACTACAATTTTTACAGAATTATTTTCATAGTACCAGTCAGGAATGTAAAAGTGAATTAAAATAAAAAAAAAAATAAATGTAAGGCGCGATAACCTCCGAAGAGATCTAAGGCCGAGCTTCTCTTCCAATTTGCGTCGTGCTCCTCTTGATTTTCCCTACAAATTGGCCGGACGGGACCTACATGTTTTATGCCGACTCCGAACGGCATTTGCAAGGCAGATGAGTTTTCACTGAGAGCTTTTCATGGCAGAAATACACTCGGAGCGCTTGCCAGACACTGCCGAAGGGCGACCCCGCTTAGAAAAATTTTCTTCTAATTGAAAAACCTTATTTCTAAAATTTTGATGTTGCTTTGCCCGGGGGTTGAACCCGGGGTATACGGTGTGGTTGGCGGAGCATGCTACCATCACACCACGGTGGCCGCCAATTACAAAAATAATAATAACAATGTAAATAATTAAATTAATTATGTGAAAATTACTTATTACAAAAACTTAAAAGTAAAGTATCATACAAAGTAGAAAAGACAATAGATTTAAATTGAATAAAACCTGATCCAACAAAAAGTTCTAGGGTAGGTTATCTTTTATAATTATGTTATTATTCGCTATCATCACTTTCATTGGATGAGTCACTTGTGAAATAGTCATGAACATCAGCAACACTACTGTGAAAGCTTGAAACAACTGGGGTATTTATTGACTCCTCAACATTATCGGGGGACAGTAAATTTAAGACTTCTGAAGTCAGACTTTTAAATATTTTCTTAGGTATCTCCCTAAAACTGTTAACTAAAGGATCCGATGTTATAACCAACATATTCATAAGATCTCTATTCGTGGCTTCACGCAACTGCTTTTGTATGTTATCATCCCTGAATCGTCTCAAATCTTTGTTACGGGCTTCCTGTGCTTCCTCAGAAAGTTGACCAATAGGTAAAATTGCTGATTTTATAATATCAGTACTATGCACTAAGAATTTATGAACTGTAACAGGCATATTAAACCATGGATAGAGAACTATGTATAGTTTCTTAGTCTCGACCGCAAATTTTTCAAATCTTTGGATATTTATATTGTACCCAGAATCTAATGCGCGAAGGAGAGTGTCGATTCTTTTGATGAGCGTTACATCCAATCCCGTAATCTCAGCACCAGCCTCAGAATTTTCGAAAACCTACGAGCAGTGTTGCCGTCATTGGTATTGCCGAAACCTGGTTTTGGTTTATCTTCATCAATCCATTGTATGTATCTGTTTTTATGCCTTGGTGACTGGTGTTGTAGGTTGTGGCAGGTTGAAGTCAATGATCTTCGCCTTTTTGCTTTTGGTATGCTCTTGTTGACCTTGCGCGTTTATTTTTGTAGGTTTTATGGCTACTTGTTTGTTCCCTGTACCAGGGAATTGGTTTTGCCGTTTGTAGATCAGCTTTAAAGGTTCAAATATCTCGTCGGAGCTGGTACGTACATACATCCTATTTGATATGTAGAGATAACTAAATCTACAAAAAAAAAAAAAATTTAAAATAGATGTTCAAAGAATTCGCAATGGTTTTTTCTTTCGACTATTAGAGAATACTTGCGACTATAACATATGTAAAATTAAGCCCGGATGTACGCGGATGTATGTAACTTTTTTGTCCCTAAAGTTAAAAATATAAGGGAAAAATACCTTTTCTTCTTAATAACGGAATGTTAAATATATTGAAAATACTCTAATTGTGAAAGAATTACTATTAAAAAATTTTACTTACCTTCGAGCTTAGAATCCATCAAAAACATTATATAAAAGTGTTCACTTAAAAGAAATATGTTATCTTAATATTCAACAAGAATTTTGCAAATTAATCAATGCATTTTACGGCCACTCCTGCCTTCTTACTTCAATTACTCAATATATATGAGCAAAAATATAAAAAAAGCAAACATCCCGTTATTTTGTTTGTTTTCTTTCATTTCTCATTACACTTTTCTTGGAATAAGAACTTTGTTTTTGTTCAGCTAGCTTGTTCTACACGAAACACTGTGCCACGGTATAAATTTCATGTATAATATCTTCTAAGCAAATTACACCTTTTTCACCCAGATGCTCCTCGACCAAAGTGTTGGATTGAATGGGTGTTTTCCGATTATTAATCCTATCATACCGCGAATGAACATGCTCGGGCGGATGCAGCTGGTGCTGATTATGGCCTGCCATATCATTGCCATCTATATCAGGTGTGCATCCGAAACGAGTAATCTATATTTTTGAATTGTCGAGGTCATAATTTGTACTATCTATGACTTGCTCAACAAAAGCCGATTTTCTTTTATCTTTTGTAAAACTGTTGATTTCATTTGGGATCATTTATTAACATACGTTTTTTTAGGTTGTCGAAACCTATATTATTAGTTTTTTTTTACAGTTTCCCAATCATTTATGTTTAGTATATACGAATATATTCCTCACTATTTTAATTTAGGAATTAAGAGACTGTATTTGGATTCGACGCATTTTGTACAAGAAAAATGGGTACCAAACGTAAGCAAATCGAGGGTGAATTGTCGCGGCTCGGAGCAGAAATACCCAAATAAGCGACACAGCCTACAAGTAATTTATTTGTTCCGAGTCAAGTGCGGCCAATTATTGCGTCTATACCCAAAATCAAGTTCAGCAAAAATTGCAACAGCCACATATGACTTCGTTAAGCGCCAGTTCTATAACAAACTCGGCCACAACAGCACAACCAGCTCAACGTGCACCAATTCCACCACCACCAATACCGCCGCCGGCTTTACGCAACTTTGTGCCAACACAAACAAATGGCGCCATTAACTCAAAGCAAATAGGATCGCCCGGCTTACCATTACAGCAACACCAGTTGTTGTAAGTAGTGCACCAAGCTTTACCAAAGTCGTTAGTCTGTTAATGTTCCAACTACACGGCACATCGGTATCAACGCGATACAATTTGATGTAACACAACAATTAAAGAAATTGAAACCAGAAAAATCTGGCCCGAATCCTATAGTTGAAGAAGCTATTACAGTTGCATGAGCATCATCTGCATTGCAAGATCCTATTACATTTAGCACGTTTAAAAACGATGACAAATTGCGGCAATTTACCATTGATACCCGTCAAGTGGTTGTAGTCGCTGTAGTAGTTTTGAGCAATGATAGGTTCACTTAAATAAATTTTATCACAAATATTTGTGGCAATAAACAATGAAATACCCTAAGCCATATCCTTTTTGCAGCAGCTCATCCAGCAAAAATACAATTAAGCCGGCAGCAAATAGTTGTATAATATTTGGCAAACATACACCAGCGCCAATTTCCGATGGATCACCATATATGCCAGTCATAACATAGACGATAGCTTGACCAGGCCAAGTAATTTTTGGGCATCATTAAATAAATACGATCTTTAGGCGTATCACCGACTTCAATGATTTGGCACCTGTCAGCAGTTGCATAATAAAACCGGACGTCACAATTGGTGATATACCAAGTTTCATAAGTGTACCACGATTCGAAGCCAAAATCACACGTATCCAATAAAATGAATCAGCTGAGTCTGAGCTCATAATACCGAAAGCGGGATTTGGCAACAAACCAAGAAGATGAAAAGTGTTATAGCAGTCCGTAGCACTTTCTCTCTGAATTGAATCTTTCTTTCTGGCTTTGCACTGTCCGGCAGTATACTTCAAAAAGGCTTGATAACTTCGAGGATTTAATTCCCATTGTGCTCCCTATTATTTATTATTACTAAATATGTGCAATTTCTTGAAAATACACAAACTTTCTAATTCAAGCTACCACCAAGCTTTGCTCTCATTTCGGATGACCTTTTTGCTATGAACGGCGAATTGCGCGAAATGCATTTGCAGCAAAATCTTATGGAAACTGTTGCCAGGAATACTTGTTATAAGTTGTATAAGTTACGCTTTTTAGACTTATCAGCGAATAATATCCGCAGCATGATCGTAAAGCTTTCGATTCGCTAACAAGTTTATTTATGCTTAATTTGTCGATGAATAGTTTTGACTACAATTTCTTCAATAATTTTCTACCCTCTACATAATTTACAACAACTTGATTGGAGACATAATAAATTCACGCTGCTACCACATGGCATATTTATTAGGCTGGAGCGTCAACATATGGAAATTTTTTTTTCAAGTTTCAGAGTTCTAATATGGGGGGATAGGTGCCTTATAATAACAAAAAAATACCTCTTTTTTTATTGAAATCGGTCAATGTCTTCTGCCTCCGCAGTGCCTTCAAAATTTATAAGAACGCTAAAATGTATATGGTGAAATACTGAAATAATATATAACACTTCTCGACAAAAAAATCTCTCCATGAATGAAAGTACATTTTCATAATGTAAAATCGTCTCCTGATTCCGAATATCACCTCCAGTTCTTCATATATGTAATATTTAATTTGTTTATTTATTAAGGTATTATTCTGATAATGAATATTGAAGTTTTAAAAAGATTTTAAAAATTACATACAACTTGGCTTTTATTGCACCTAATCGTAACTTTCTTGAACACTGATAAACGGCAGATTCGGTCGTTATCTTCACAGCTCTCTCAACAGCTTGAATATGACAAGGAAGCTTTAAAAACAATGGTTTGGTCTCACCACCAGATTCTACAATGCCATGAATTTCTGCGTCTGATAAATTTTTCAAAAGTGGAGGCTCAGTTAAGTTTTCCTACGAGAATTCGACGCGCACCAACATAATTTTTTTTTTAAATGTCTCTATTTGCACTGCTTCAAAGAATTTTTACTATTTAATATCTCGCCTACTATTTTTTAGTATTAATACTATGCAACAAGTGTTTTAGGAACATCATACCCTTTTAACGAATGCAAAAATATAATTTCTTGGGTAAAAACAGAAAATTTTTGATTGAAGACTTTCAATATAGCAGGGCTTATAAATTCAAGGGCGCATCATAATGTTGTACTAGTACGCTTAATATTTTCATAATTAAATTTACTACAACATAGAAAGGCTAACTTTTTTTTCGTCCATAGACTTTTTCTGATTTTAAAGTGGTTAAATCTGAAATTAAAAAAAAAAAATCGATATTTTTTCAAACTTTTTTGAACGTTTTTTGGCATAGTGGCCAAACTACTGAACATATAGAGTTAAACGCAAAAAATGTTTATGGGAATTAGTATAATGTATATTTCAACAGTTTAAATCGAAAAAATAAAAAATGCAAATTTTTACGTACCTATATGAAGTAGTGTTTTGCAAAATTGGGAACTTTCATATTTTCACCGCTGCGGAGGCAGTTACTCTAATCCGAATTGACAAAATTTTGCCAGACGTAATTTAATCCCAAAAGGCACCAGATTTTCACTAGTTACATTGCAGTCTGATGAAAAAAAATTTCGCTCCACCCTAATATTTATGTCTCAACGTGCATTACTGTTTTTGCGTATCGACTTTACGCCTTTGCAAATAATTGGTAATTTCATATCACGCAGCAACCATTATGTAGATCCAAATGTATTGGCCAATTTGCGTATACTCTCTATGAAACATAACACGTCCAACGCAATCAAATTTCTGAAAAATAAAAAGAAACATTAATTAATAAAAAACCTGATTACGCATTTCGGAAATATAATCACCACGGCGTGTTTTATCTCAATGACTTTTTTCCCATTCAGGAAATGGAAAAGCGTAGCAGATGTCAAAATCTCTACACTTAATTTCTGACTGTCAATGCACTGTGTTACCGACATTATGTTTGTGATCACTAATACACACAGCATCTGTGAGTGGTGGTACGTAGGCATATTAGATTTTTGACCGCTGTGAGCCCGCGGTACGGCAACTTTGTTGCCTGGAAATCAACGAAGGGGCTGTATCTTGGGTTCATAGGCTCATGTTGCAAAGAGGCTCGTCCTCTTTGAATCCAGCAGCCATCGAAGGTACACGTTATCTCACGTCACGTAAGTGTTCATATTCTCAAATACTTTTCAATATTTTCAAAGTACATATATTTTCACAACATCTGTTAAATCTTCCTTAACACTTGTAGTATTTCAATGCATTTAATAAAAACCATTGTATTTCTGTTTACTAATACGAAATTTTGGTGAGAGAAGAGAAGAGAAGAGAAGAAGAAGAGAAGTGAAGAGAAGAGAAGTGAAGAGAAGAGAAGAGAAGAGAAGAGAAGAGAAGAGAAGATAAGAGAAGAGAAGAGAAGAGAAGAGAAGAGAAGAGAAGAGAAGAGAAGAGAAGAGAAGAGAAGAGAAGAGAAGAGAAGAGAAGAGAAGAGAAGAGAAGAGAAGAGAAGAGAAGAGAAGAGAAGAGAAGATAAGGAAACAGAAGAGAAGAGAAGAGAAGAGAAGAGAAGAGAAGAGAAGAGAAGAGAAGAGAAGAGAAGAGAAGAGGAGAGAAGAGAAGAGAGGAAGGAAGAGAGAGAAGAGTAAGAGAAGAGAAGAGAAAAGAAGAGAAGAGAAGAGAAGAGAAAGAGGAAGAGAAGAGAAGAGAAGAGAAGAGAAGAGAAGAGAAGAGAAGAGAAGAGAAGAAAGAGAGAGAAGAGAAGAAAAGAGAAGAGAAGAGAAGATAAGGGAAACAGAAGAGAAGAGAAGAGAAGAGAAGAGAAGAGGAGAGAAGAGAAGAGAAGGGAAGAGAAGAGAAGAGAAGAGAAGAGAAGAGAAGAGATGAGAAGAGAAGAGAAGAGAAGAGAAGAAGAAAAAGAAGAGAAGAGAAGAGAAGAGAAGAGAAGAGAAGAGAAGAGAAGAGAAGAGAAGAGAAGAGAAGAGGAGAGAAGAGAAGGGAGAGTAGAGAAGAGAAAGAGAAGAGAAGAGAAAAGAAGAGAAGAGAAGAGAAGAGAAGAGAAGAGAAGAGAAGAGAAGAGAAGAGAAGAGAAGAGAAGAGAAGAGAAGAGAAGAGAGAGAAGAGAAGAGAAGAGAAGAGAAAGAGAGAGAAGAGAAGAGAAGAGAAGAGAAGAGAAGAGAAGAGAGAGAGAGAAGAGAAGAGAAGAGAAGAGAACAGAAGAGAACAGAAGAGACAGAGAAGAGAAGAGAAGAGAAGAGAAGAGAAGAGAAGAGAAGAGAAGAGAAGAGAAGAGAAGAGAAGAGGAGAGAAGAGAAGAGAAGGGAAGAGAAGAGAAAAGAGAAGAGAAGAGAAAAGAAGAGAAGAGAAGAGAAGAGAAGAGAAGGGAAGAGAAGAGAAGAGAAGAGAAGAGAAGAGAAGAGAAGATAAGAGAAGAGAAGAGAAAAGAAGAGAAGAGAAGAGAAGAGAAGAGAAGAGAAGAGAAGAGAAGAGAAGAGAAGAGAAGAGAAGAGAAGAGCAGAGAAGAGAAGAGAAGAGAAGAGAAGAGAAGAGAAGAGGAGAGAAGAGAAGAGAAGGGAAGGAGAAGAGAAGAGAAGAGAAGAGAAGAGAAGAGAAGAGAAGAGAAGAGAAGAGAAGAGGAAGAGAAGAGAAGAGAAGAGAAGAGAAGAGAAGAGAAGAGAAGGAGAGAAAGAAGAGAAGAGAAGAGAAGAGAAGAGAAGAGAAGAGAAGAGAAGAGAAGAGAAGAGAAGAGAAGAGAAGAGAAGAGAAGAGAAGAGAAGAGAAGAGAAGAGAAGAGAAGAGAAGAGAAGAGAAGAGAAGAGAAGAGAAGAGAAGAGAAGAGAAGAGAAGAGAAGAGAAGAGAAGAGAAGAGAAGAGAAAGAGAAGAAAAGAGAAGAGAAGAGAAAATAATGATCTTTCAGAAAGTATCATAATAGCATTGATAAAAAAATCTAAATCTATAAACAATGAACACAAGCCGAAACAACCTATACTATTTAAATCAGTAACGTATGTACCTCGATTATCAGAACGCTTCACGAAATCAGATTGCTACAACAAAGAGAAGGTCAAAATCGCCCACAAACCTTCGAGTAAATTTATATATTTATTCAATAAATGAAGTCCACGATACCCAAAGTTGAAAAAAAGGCAACGTAATTTACAAACTTCCATGTAATGGTAAACCCAATGAACCATGTATCAGCATTTATGTCCGGACAACTAAAGCCAAATTAAAAACAAGTAAAGAAGGTTAAGTTGGGGTGTAACCGAACTTTACATACTCTGTTGAGAGCTATGGTGACAACATAAGGGAAAATAACCATGTAGGAAAATGAACCGGGGGAAACCCTGGAAAGTGTTTGTATGACATGTCTATCAAATGAAAGGCACTAAAGAGTATTTTATGAGGGAGTGGGCCATAGTTCTATAGGTGGACGCCATTTAGGGCTATCGCCATAAAGGAGGATCAGGGTTGACTCTAGAATTTGTTTGCACGATATGGGTATCAAATGAAGGTGTTATGAGTATTTTAAAAGGGAGTAATCTTTAGTTCCATAGGTGGACGCCGTTTCGAGACATCGCCATAAAGGTGGACCAGGGGTGACCCTAGAATATGTTTGTACAATATGAGTATCAAAAGAAAGGTGTTAATGAGTATTTTAAAGGGGAGTGATCCTTAGTTCCATAGGTGGACGCCGTTTCGAGATATCGCCATAAAGGTGGACCAGGGGTGACCATAGATTTGTTGTATGATATGGGTATCAAATTAAAGGTACTAATGAGGGTTTTAATAGGGAGTGGTGGTAGTTGTAAAGGTGGTCGCCTTTTCAGAGATATCGCCATAAAGGTGGCCCAGGGGTGACTCCAGAATGCGTTTGTACAATATGGGTATCAAAAGAAAGGTGTTAATGAGTATTTTTAAAACGGAGTGGGCCTTAGTTCTATAGGTGAACGCCTTTTCGAGGTATCGCAACTTAGACTTTGTTTGTACGATATGGGTATCAAATGAAAGGTGTTAATGAGTATTTTTAAAAGGGGGTGGGTCTTCGTTCTATAGGTGGTCGCTTTTTCGAGATATCGCCATAAAGGTGGACCAGGGGTGACTCTACAATATGTTTGTACGATATGGGTAGCAAATGAAAGGTGTTAATGAGTATTTTAAAAGGGTGTGGGGCTTAGTTCTATAGGTGGACGCCTTTTCGAGATATCGCCATAAAGGTGGACCAGGGGTAACTCTAGAATGAGTTTGTACGATATTGGTATCAAATTAAAGGTGTTAATGAGAGTTTTAAAAGGGAGTGGTGGTAGTTGTATATGTGAAGGCGTTTTCCATATATCGACCAAAATGTGGACCAGGGTGACCCAGAATATCATCTGTTGGATACCGCTAATTTATTTATATATGTAATACCTGCCAAGATTTCAAGGGTTTTTTATTTCACACTGCAGAACTTTTTCATTTTCTTCTACTTAATATGGTAGGTGTCACAATCATTTTACAAAGTTTTTCTAAAGTTATATTTCGCGTCAATAAACCAATCCAATTACCATGTTTCATCCCTTTTTTCGTATTTGGTATAGAATTATGGCATTTTTCGTAATTTTCGATATCGAAAAAGTGGGCGTGGTCATAGTCGGATTTCGTTAATTTTTTATACCAAGATAAAGTGAGCTCAGATAAGTACGAGAACTAAGTTCAATAAAGATATGTCGATTTTTGCTCAAGTTATCGTGTTAAGGGCCATGCGGAAGGACAGACGGACGACTGTGTGTAAAAACTGGGCGTGGCTTCAACCGATTTCGCCCATTTTCCCAGAGAAGAATTAGCGTCATAAAATCTATGCCCCTACCAAATTTCAAAAGGATTGGTAAATTTTTGTTCGACTTATGGCATTAAAAGTATCCTAGACAAATTAAATGAAAAAGGGCGTAG